>NC_064290.1:44245648-44272597 GCF_019186545.1 Solanum stenotomum
TATTTTAAAATTAATTTGTATTAGCCCACGAGCCGGCCCTACCTATATTTCTCAAGCCCCACAAATGAGCAGACTTATTCAGGCCGGGCTAAAAAACCCTTTTTTTAAATGGACTCCAAAATTTTTAGCCCAGTCCTATTAAATCCCGGGTTAGGCTAGGCCGGCCCAATAGGCCTAGCCCATATTGACGGCTCTAATTACAGATATACCCTAATAAAGAAGGTCGTTGGCATTTAAAAGTACAATATAAAGGAAAAGAGAGACAATCCAAACTTCACAAACTACAAATCCTACTAGTAGGAGACACCTGTCTCTAGTAGGAAGATCTAAGGCACAACTAATGTCTCCGGAGAATTAATCCACCATAAGAGTTGGATCTATCTTGGTCAAGAGTGGATGAGACCATAAAAAAGGCACAATTAGGATTTATACCAAGATGAACACAAGAATACAGTTCAATAATCAACTATAACTATATTTAAATATGGTGCAACTACCAAGTTACAGATCCAAATTCCATCACATTGCTGCAAATAAAGAAAGTCAATGTATCAAGAACAAACAACTCCAACTACTCATGGACTTAACTTTTAATGAAAAATCACCTTGTTTCTTTACTTGAACCCTAAACCAAAAACACCAACCTAAATTTCCTTGTGCACATGTGCTGGCATATAAACAATTAAAGTACCAATCTTTTGTAGGAAAAATAAAAAGATGATTTAAGAAGCATGACTATGTTGTTTTTTAAATGTGAAAAGGAACAATCTTGATTCTAAGAAGACACTGAAACTTAAGAACAAAATACAAATATTGTGTTGATTAAAAGGGAAGGAAATCAAAATTTATATTTCTAAACCTCTAGATTATCACTAAATCCCAAATTCCCAGCATCTTATTTACAAATATCCATAACACCATAAATGCCAGAGATAACAAAATAAATGAAAACATAAACACAGTGAAAATTAAAAGATTATCATCAAAAGTCAATCTTTTTTACCTTGCAAACATGAGAGAGGGTTGAAAATCAAATGTAAATTGTTTCCAAATTAACCCCATTATACATAGTATTATATCTAAGAAAAGAACATTCTTAGACAACATATCTGATCTAATTAACAAGCATTTCAATATAGATCCAGAATGAATGAGTAACAACCATAAGCACAAATGAAAATAAATGAAAATGTGTATATATAAAAGAAGATACCAGAGTCGAAAACTGAGCCAACGATCGCCCCAAGAAATGATTTTCATGAATACTTTAGAAAGGTTTTATACACAGACTATGTAGCGGTATGAAATAGATATGTCTTCCTTTGTCCTCTTTGGGAATTGAGAAACCTGATTGAGACACACGGGTAGTAACAATTGAATTAATAACATTACGTTTTGTTCTTGTTCCTTGTGTACTGTAGCACAATTTTTGTAATTCTAAATAAATTGAAATAAACATCAGGTGACACTTTTGCCCCTGATGTTTTTAACTTTTAGGACCATTCGTACTCATTTTCAAGTATGTTTATTTCAAGTTGAAAAACTTTTTGGACATGCATTCGATTTAATTTTGAATTATCCTAAGACGTCAAATTAATAAATCACATATCTCCATGTTTCTTTTATAAATAAATATTTAGAATTACCTGTTATTAAAAACTTTTAAGTACATATAATTTTACAAGGATTCACTAGTCCAATAAATTAATTATAGTAGTAACTAGCTATTACAACATATGATCAACTAGCTTTTAAAAAAAAAATGTTGTTGGTGCCAGTTCCTACGAGCATGTCTACGGTCCGTAGAAAGTCTTATGATCCGTAGAAGGGGGCTTGAATTTTGGAAAATGTCAAGTTTCTGATGAATGTCTACGACTTAACATGATGAGCCGTTGGAACTTCTACGGGCTGTAAGAAGTACCTGAAGGAGGTTTCTAGACTTAGAAAAAATTGAGGAATGTTGGACCTACAAGAGGACCTACTGTTCATAGAAAATTAGATGAATCGTAGGGTTTGTCCGTGGGAATATTTCAAGTTGTGGTATTTTTTGTACTTCAGGTTCTACGGACCATGGAATCTCAGACGATTTGTAGAAAGGGGCCCGTAGAAGGTAGTTGGACTTGGAGGATTTTCAGTTTGTGGGTTCTACAAAAGGTCCTACGGATTGTATAAAGTTCCAGGATCCATAGGAAGGGTCAGTGGAACGTTGTCCAGAAGTTGGTCTCCAGTACTTGGTTCTACAATCGAACAGGACGGTCCTTAGAACTTCTTATGGACCATGGACCATAGCCGTAGATTCGATGCAAGAGATCTAAGAGGGGCATTCCAATCTTTTCCCACCCCTTCTAAGACTAAACCCCGATGTTTCTATACCTAAATAAGGTTCTAAATAGTGTTAATCAACCCTATTGTTCTCAATAACACTTCAAGTCTTAGAACAAGGATCCAGGAGGAGAAAGCTAGTGTTTTCAAGCATCTCCTTCGATTTTCTCCAAGAATATATTGTTCTTCAGGATATGTAAGGCTATTCATAGTGTTGGACTAACTTCGTCCTCATACCCTACATCTCAATTTAGTTAGTAGAAAGTTGAATCTAGGGTTCTTCCCTCAGTCTTATAAAATTCCTGTATTACGAGATTATGATACTTTATGCATTGAATTTGTTGAAAGATTATTCATGCATGTAGTTCGACATATATTGAGTTTTACTATAAGTATTTTGAGCCAGTAAGTACCTTAATATAAAATCTTAAACCATTATTTTCAAAAAGAATTTCAGGTAACTTAAGTAGTTCTGAATGTATCATTTTTACATTAAAAAAAAAGCATTGTATTTAGAAAAAGTATAAAGAGTTTCAGAGTATTTTAGAAATATTTAGCTCTTAAAGAGGTATGTTGAGAAATTATCTCAATCCATAGAGTACTTTTACATGAGCATACAATCATATTTTAGGAGTAGTATTGAGCACCGATTTGGGGTAAAATTTAAGGTAACTTAGATTCCATAACCTATGCCGCTAGCATAGATAAGATCATAACACAAAATGGGCAATTCCTCACCTGCCTCAAGAAGTCCTTTTAGAGGATCCATCAGTTGAGTTTTATTCTATACTCCGAAAAAGTATAGGGCGACTCTGGCAATGTAGGTAAAATGTTAGATCATCACAAGGCTCATAGTGATGGTTGTCGGTTAGAGAAACTCCCTAGTAAATTAAAGAGTGACTTCTATTATTGCATTTTATTTGTGAATCTTAAATGATTTCATCTCATGTTTCTGTTTTACTTCAGTTGATTTATATTTTAGCCTTCTAGTTCAGTTATTTTCTCATTCATCCCTATTATATATTCGTGTATTCAGTGTACTGAAACTATTCAACCTGCATCATTTTATTATGCAGATACAAGTGTTTAGGATCATCAATAGGTATTTTGTCTAGATTACCCAGTTATTCGTCAGCTTTTGGAGGACTCAAGTCTTAAGTTACTTTAAGGTTGTCATAGGTATTGTCCTGACACCTGTGTTTAAAACAATAGAGACTTCATAGATAGATAATCTTAGAGATTTTTTTCAGTATTTTCCTTTTTAGATATTTTTCTAAAACTATATCATTTATTATTTTCAGACAGTTGGTTCTAGTATCTCGTTTTTAAACTTATAAATGCTTGAGTAAGTCTTCCACTAAATAGACAGTTAGTCCAATGGTTCACTTGAGAGTCAATAATGATTCTCGAGTGTTGGCCACGTCCAGAGTGTAGGTCTAAGATGTGACAAACTTGATATCAGAGTACAAAGTTCAAGTGTCATATGATGTCTATGAAATCGTGCATAGTAGAGTCCTTCTTATCAGTGTGAAGCATTAATATACCGTGAGTTTACGGTATTTTTGATACATTTCACTTAAGAGTTGTGTGTGTCTAGGGCCATTTTGTATTGGAAATAATGTTTATGTGTTTTTTTTTGCAAGAAATAGGCTTTGACACGATAGAGTGAGATGACAGCTGAAATTCTACCGAAGTGGCCACCCACGGAGGGACCTATGGACCGTAGGTCCTGTGACGGTCCGTCGATAGTTAGGCATAGATAGGAGCATCAGGAAATTCTGACCAAGTGTGGAACGACGAAGTGATCCACGAATCGTAGGTCGACCTACGGGCCATCCTGAACATCCATCGAATGTGTTTAGAGAGTTGAAGTTCCGGTACCTGATGAAAAATCTAAGTGTGGAGCCACGAAAGAGGAACCACGGACTGTAGGTCAACCTACGATCCATCCTGCACGTCCGTCGTTGCTGATCTGAGAGTGAAGGTTCCAACCTCTACTGAAAAAGTTCTAAGTGTTGACCAATTGAGGGGACCTACGGACCGTAGGTCGAGTCGTCGATCAAAGTCACGTCCTAGAAGTTTATTTCCTTATTTTGTTTCCTTTTTGTTTAGGACATGTTTTTCTATAAATAGGGTATGTAAACCTCGTTTTTGGGGGTTGGACATTATTGTTTACTTTTAGTTCTTGATATTTTCCTTGGGAATTAACTTTCAACTTTGGCAATTTGATTTCTGTATTTTGGTTTATAAGATTTTAGCTTTGAAATTCAATTGGAGATATCGGGTTTCTTCTACTCTAAACGTAAGTTCATGAATTCTTATTATCAAAACATGAATTGTATTCTTTCAAGCATGAGTAGCTAAATCCACAATGAGGGTTGTGAGAACCATGAACAATTAACAACGTATGAATAACAATTAAGTAATTCTTGAATAATGTTTATGCATGTTTTGGTAATTCTTTGGCTTAGAAGTTTTTTTAACGAGTGCACACGTTAGAACTCGCCTTGTTGCTACTTGCCGGACCAAGGAGGTAGTTAATGAGAAAAGAATTCTCAACAGAGATTTAGTGGGATACTATCTAATAATCTAATGTCAATTGGTGCAAGGGTGAAAACTAAGCCATACATTGATGTGATGTCTAATTTGAGGTAAAAGTTAGGGTTAGTAAAGTATACAAACGTAGTCGAACCAAGGTGCGGGGTGAAATTCTCTATTTGGAGGACCAATCACTTAGGGATACCTATCTTACAAACTTGCATATAAAATAATAGGAAATGATTACTATTATTAGGATTACCGCGGTAAGAGCTTATGGGGAACACATACACCATAGTTTCTCTCTCTTATTGATAACTCGAAGTTTAAATCTTTCACACTTGTTACTTAAACAACAATCGGTTACTTGCTTACAAAACCCCCCTTTAATTACTTGTTTCGAAAATAGTTAGGCTAAACAAATATAATTGTCTGTTAAGTTTATGTCTGAAACATATTCCTCGTGGGATCGACCCCAACCTACAAGTTGGGTTCTTTATTTGACAACGACCGCTTATACTTCTTTAGGGAAGTGCAATATGGGTGTATCAAAATTTGGCGCCGCTGCCAGGGAATAAGGCTTTTGGATTAAGTTTAACTATATTATTGAGCTTTTAGTCAATTATTTTATAATTTTACATTTTCTTTTGTTTTTGTTTTCTACAGGTTTCTACTTTAGTGTATGCCAAGTACACGGAGTCGAGGCGAACTGTTGACCCCATACGATCCAGAGTTGATCAAAACTTTGAGAAAAATGAATAACCAATGGGTCCAAGTCAATCCAATCTAAGAGAATCTAGGTGATGGAGTTGATTTATAGCCTTCTGGGGTTGTTAATGTGCACGCTCAGGATCATGGTGGTAATCTACTTGGAGATGCTTTGAGGGTACATAATACGCCAGAACCCAGGTTGTGTGATAATTACAGGGTCGACTTTAATACAGTTGAATTAGAAGGACCTATTGTTCTCCCTCCTCTACCTCCAGGGCATACAGTTGTGGTGACCAACAGTCTAATGTAGATGCTTACAACAAGGGGGTTGTTTTTGGGTATGGCTTCGGAAGATCCTCATGGGCACATGGCCAAGTTGAGGAGTGTCTGCAAGAGTTGTGTGGGATGACCAAAATTGGATATGAACGTCATAGGGCTGAGAGTCTTTCCTCTATCATTGACCGGAGATGTTGCGGTATGGTTTTCAGAGCTTCCGTACAACTCTATTAATATATGGGACCAATTGCACAAGGTGTTCATGGCAAAGTATTTTTTGTTGTCCAAGAAGCTGAATCACAAGGACAAACTGAACAACTTTGTAGCACTACCTAGAGAGTTTTTGAGCAGTTCATGGGATAGGTTCACTGCATTCATAATAAGCGTTTCGAATCACCACATTGATGATGAGTCACTGAAGGAGTACTTTTACAAAAGTCAGGATGACAATGGTAAGGTTGTGCTGGATACTATTGTTGGAGGATCATATGGTGAGTGCGCTTTTGAGGAGATCGCTGAGAAATTGGCGAAGATTTCCTGGAATAATAAAGCAAGGAGCACTAGAAAGTCAGACACTGGAAGAAACACTTTTGTAGTTCAAGCTACACGTAGTCAATCTGCCGATGACATTCGTGAGGAGATGGCTTATATGAGGATAGAACTTGGGTTGGTGTTGAAGCATGTGAGTGGAGGTGCAGAGAAAGTGAATGCGGTAAACTACTTAACTAGAACTCCACCACCACCAATTGAGGAATACTACTATGAGGAGGATGCTTATTTAGGGAATGATCAAGGGGGGGTTTCCAAACCAATGCCCAAGCTTCCAACTCGGATAATTGGCGCCAAGGTCAAGGAAACCAAGGTCGGAACTATAGAAACTATAATCGAGAAGGAAACTATGTCCGGGATGGGAACTATAATCGTGATAACAACTACAATCGGAACAACTATGGCAACAAAAATAAGAGAGTTGGGCCTTATGTTCCACCTACGAATTGGGAATCTGGAAATAGAGAAGTTGGGGGTAGTATGTCGCGCGTTGAGGATATGAGGCAAAAGATGATGAAGAGGTTTGATGTTACTGATCAGAATGTGAAAGAGATACGCACTGAGTTGTCCGGGATTGGTCAGAAAGTCGATGCCTATGAAGTGTCGATAAAGCAACTTGAGTAGCAGTTTAGTTAGTTGTCTGCTACTGTGAATACACGCAACCAGACGCACTTCCTAGCAACACCATCCAGAATCCGAAAAATGATGGGCTTTGTATGGCAGTCACGACTCATGGAGGAAAACAGACTATGGATCCTTTTATGCCATTTGATGTTGAAAAAGTGGTAGAAACAGATACAAATGAGATTGAGGTTACTGGAGAGACGAAAGATGTCGCAGAAAAGGAAGTTGAGTTAACTCAGAAGGTTGTTACTATGCCTAGACCTCCACCTCCTTTCCCATAGAGGTTAGTGCAAAAGACTGAAGAAGAAAAATACCGTAGGTTTATAATAATGTTGAAACAACTTTCCATCAATGTCTCGTTGATAGAAGCTTTGGAGCAAATGCCTGGGTAAGCAAAGTTCATGAAGGACTTGATGATAAAAAAGAGGGCTGTCAATTTTGAGAATGATGAGAGGTTTCAGCATTGTAGTGCCATTTCTATGAGGTCACTGGCACAAAAGAAAGAGGATCCTGGAGCTTTCACTATTCCTTGCACCATCGGTAAGATGCACTTTGCGAAAGCTTTATGTGATTTGGGTGCCAACATTAATTTGATGTCATTGTCGATTTATAAGAAGTTGGATTTAGGAGCTCCAAAACCAACTGCGATGCATTTACTTATGGCTGACAGAACTGTGAAAAAGCCCATTGGAGTGCTTCAAGATGTCCTTGTGAAAGTGGGGTTATTCATTTTTCCGGTAGATTTTGTGATACCTGATTGCGAAGTTGACTTTGAGGTCCCCATCATCTTAGGGAGACCATTCCTTGCTACTGGGCATGCCTTAGTCAACATGGAGAGAGGGTAGATGAGGTTCCGACTAAATAAGGAGGAGGTGACCTTTAAAATCTGTAAGTCTATGCACGAAGAAAAAATACCATGATCAACAGACAGAAAAGCGCATACTTGCTCCTGGTGATTTGGTGTTGTTGTTTTAATCAAGGTTGCGCTGGTTTCTGGCAAATTCAAGTCCCAATGGATCGGACCATTTAGACTAACCCAAGTGTCCCTACATGGATTGGTTGAGTTTGAGAAAAGGAGTGGGACAAGGTTCAAGGCCAACCACCGGAGGATAAAAAGCTACATGGGAAATTCTGAAAGTGTCAATGCAGTGATAGAGGCATGGCACCTTGATGAAGTCTGAGTAATCAAAGATCTGCTTCGTGCCGCGACCTTAAATCAAACGCTGCTTGGGAGGCAACCCAAGATGTACAACCTAGCCAACTATAGGTTTTTCTTTTCGATATAGGAGTATACTTTTTTTATTTTGGTTTTTGTAACTCTTTAGATATGTGTTTTATTTTTGTATTAGTGTTGGCTAGATATAAAATAGGGTTTGCGTCTAAAAAGTGTCCAGAAAATGTAAAAAGAAAGTTCTAATGGTTGCTATGTGTGCAGGGACAAAAGGCAAACTCTACAGAAAAACAGTTGTGAAGTGGTCTACGGACCCCATTGACGGTCTGTTGGTCCATCCATAGACTGTGAATAGTGTCCGTAGACCCCATGAATTGTTCTGAAATTTCTAAGTGTCAGAGTGACCTACGGACCATACCTACGGTTCGTAGGTCGACCCACGGACCATACCTACGGTCCGTAGGTCGACCCACTGACCGTAGACGGGGTCTCATGGGTCCAAAAAACTAGGGTTTGCCTGACCCCAATCGGACACCTTATAAAATAAAACCTTTTCATTTTAAATTCATTCCCCACTTCAAAAACTCCCTCCCATCCATTTTTCAACCCTCCAAATACCCATAATCAGCCATAAATCCCCTCAATCACTCCTATATCATCACCTACATCAATTCCACAGATCCCTTCATCCTCATTTTCTCTCCAGACATCAGTTCCTTTCCCCAATCTCATTCCCCAACGATACCATGGTTCAGGTTCTGTGTCAAAGGCTTGCAAAGAGGGTCTAGAAGTTCATTTCATTCACACACTCACCCATTTCGATTACTTGTAAGGTAAACGACTTCTCCCTAACTTTGAATTTTATGTTCATAGTTTAAATCATGAAGTCACGAAGTGGAACTTGACCTTGGGTAGTCGATCATGTGTTTGACTGTTAAATTGTAGTTAGATGAAACCTTGGAATGATGGTATGTGAGTGTGTCGTAAAAAATTAACCGATGAAATCAAGTAAGAGGTCGAATTGAAAATTTTGACTTAGGGTTCATGGGTTTCATTTTTTAATTTGTAAAATTTGTGTCAACGAGACCCTAAGGATGATTAACTACCAAATTACATGTTGAAATGTATGTGTAGGCCTAGTTTGATTGTGCATATTGTAGGAAAAAACATGAAATTGGAAAAAGTTTTGAAGTCTGGCATAGACTTACCCACGAGACACCGTCTACGGACCGTAGGTCGGGTTCGTGGGCCAGAAGAACACAGTGTGGACTACGGTCCATCGTTCCATCGACAATCCATTCTGCACATCCTTGGTTCCCACATCAAAGACCCAATTTTTGGTACTCTAACCTACGAAGGGAATCCACGGACCGTAGGTCGACAGTTTAACTATTGTCCAAATTTTTTTTAGTTTTTGTTTCGATTCGTTTCTTGTTCTAAAATTCGTCCAAGTGTTTTATTTGCTTGTTTTGGTACTAACTAAGCTTCCAAAGGTACCATGGCCCCCAAGCAATCTTTGACTTACGCCGCAAAGGGCAAATCAAAATTCGTTGCTCCCTCCCTTAGGCTGATCGATGAGGATACGGATGTGGAGTACATCTACCAGAACTTCCCCCACTGCTCCACGCACTACACGAAACCGAGCCCGATAGGTGAGCTCAGACTTCGTCACTGCCCCTAGTCTGATGAGAGGGCCATACTGGTCGGATCATCGGCTGGCTTAGAGTCCTCATCTAGCTCCGGCTCCGACTCCAGCTCTAGTTCCAAAGGTAGCAGCGCCTCTTCATACGAGTCTGATAGTATAGAGGATACCATCGTGCCCCCCTGTTCTGAACCTCCAGCGGTTGCTACAGAGCCTAACAGGTGGCGTTTGGACAACCAATTCCAGATTTACAAGATAAAATGGCTAGATTGGTCACAGAGGAGCGTTGGGTTCTCACAGGTAGCCTCTACACAGCTCCAATCATTGAGAGGCTCTTCCGTAGACACATGTGTGAGTGGATGGAACGACCCCAGGCACGTATATCGAAGAGATAGTCAGGGAGTTCTACGTTTCCTATGCCGGCACCGTTAGAGGCTCCATCTCCAAGCGGGCTAAGCCCTCAGCTCAGCCTCCACTTGAGGCAACACTAGTACAGGGTTTTAATGTGGAGTTTCTGAGACCACCTTCTGCAGGTTTATCTATGAGCCGGACCATGGTCTGCCCATCAATACAACAGAGTTAGACTATCGCATGGGCATCATTTAGAGTGGGGCATTTCAGAGGTATGCCGAGCAGCGAGAGTCCCTTATTTGTTGGTTAGCACGACATCCTGCCACATATGGAGAGCATGCAGAGTGGGTCAGTCCTCTAAGCCTGGGCATTAGGAAGGTTACCCTGAATTTTGCTACAAAATTTTTCTGACTGCTGGTACGAAATAGGTTCCTCACTCAGGCAGACAATGTGGTCACATGGAACGAGCGGTGATAGTTGCAGCTATGGTAGCGGGATTAAGGTAGATTTTATTCGCATACTGATCGCAGAGATCCACGAGAGGGCCTTCAAGGCCACCACCACTTTGCCTTTCCCCTACCTCATCTTTCAGCTTTGTAGGGACTCAGTTGTACCAGTTTGGCATTGTGACAGGTTGCTTTAGGCAACCAAGACTCTAGACATCAGCCTGATTCGAGATAACGCCAACCTAGCCGTATCTCGCAGGGAGCCACAGTTTGAGGTGCCACCGATGGGAAAGGATCTCGTAGCAGATGTGAAACAAATGCAGATTGATGACCTTGCTCCTCCAGCCACTACAATAGATGCCCAGGCTCATCCGTCTCTGGCCGCCAGTCAAGCTCGTAGCTCCTCCAAAGCCACCCACTCTTCCAGTTCCTCCGACATCCTTCTAGCTCGAGTTTTAAAGCTGGAGACATAGATGGCCACACTACAACAACACATTAGGTCATGGATGCAGCGCTCGATTGAGCAGTCTGAGGCTAGGATGGAGCAGCTAATGGACCAGAAGAATCAAGCCATTCATAAGCGCCTGGATGCGTTCGAGCTGAGAGTCTTGGAGAGGCCGGCCCCGACCATTGATTTATCTACCTTCTCGGTAGAGTTGGCCAACCTTCGTGACGATCTAGATTCCCTCCTAGTCCCTCTCGAGTCATCATGGTCATATCTGCCTTATTTGGCAATTTCATGTCACCACCGGACACTTCCCGTACTACTGGGAAGCGCCCTTTCTCCGGTTGTACTTCTGATGATGCTGAGGCCTACAAATTTAGAATAAAAAAACGTTAACAGTTAGAGGAGGCCATGAGGGCATCGTTACTAGAGAAGGAGATAAGACAACAGCGGGCTAGGGAGGTAGGTGTTGGCCCATCCGCCAGACTATGCACTACTGAGGATACTGAGAGACAGTTGATGAGAGCACTACTAACAGTGCTAGGATAGTTGATGAGAGCACTACTGATGGCGTTCCAAGTGTTGATCCAACAGGCACCCAAAAACTGGACTCACCCGCTTTTTGAGTGGTCTTCGACGCATATGCGCCACAAGTTTGCTTCACCTGATCCTTTACTTTTTATTTTTTGTGCATTGGGGACAATTGCACTTTACTTTGTTGGGGGGGTGGGGTAAATGGATTGTGAGTGATAGGGTGAAGTCTGAGTAACCCAACTCATAATTTTCTTGCTTGTGTTCTTTTCCCCAAGAGACTGTTTTAATTTCTGTTGAACCGGCATGCGTAGGAATGTATATGTAGGAGTAAGTAGAAAAATGAAAGCATGATGGTATAAAAAGCATGAGAAAAATGATCCATGTCCAAAAATGTCAAAATGTGCTAGATTTATAGTCTTGATGAGTTGAATGTGTTGGATCTCAATATGACATGATAAGGAACCGATTTGACCTCATGACTTAAGCTATAACTTGAATTGGGTAATCTGATAATGAAACAATGTGCCAAGAGTGTGTGAGAAAATTTGAATGTTTGGACAGTATATGCCAATCTAGAACTTGCCCCGTTGGTCCTGTTAAGATAATCTAGGTTAGAAGTTGGGAAGTGATCATAGGCCCTTTGTTCAAATTAAGTCCACTAAAGCCTAAAATGATACAACCAAATGAAATCAATGTTCCCTTTGATCCAACTATTTGAGCCTAAGATAGACCATTTCTTTCAAATTCACCTAACTCACCTTCCCTAAAATAATTGTTTTGGCCCCGATCCCTCCTTGGATATGTGCACCTTGACTTAGGCCAAAAGCCTAAGTTGAGGGTGGCTAATCCAAAAGGTTACCTTGATCTTGGCCCTGGTCCGACATCGGATATTATGCATCTCAACTCATGCTAAACACTTAAGTTGAGAGTGACTGTGAAAAAAGGAAACTGAAAGAAAAAGGGTATGAAAAGAGTTTTGTGTTGAAGAGAGAAACTGGAAAGAAAGAGATGTGACTATGTGCAAAAGAAGCAAAAAGATGATAAACAAAAGTGCTGAAATAAATAAAGAAAAATAAAGTGAAAGAAAAAGAAGAAAGTGAAAAATAAGAGCCACAAAGTCAAAAGTCACATTTGTGTTGAAAAAAGTCAAGGGAAAGAAAGTAAAATGAAAGGATGTCAAAAATAGGTTGAGAAAAGAGGTAAAAAGTCAATGTAATATTAAGGAGGACAGAAAGTCACTAAAAAATACCCAAATGTACCACACCTGACCCTGGGCCTACGTTACAAGCTAAGAAAGTCCTATAGTACTAGCCTATGGTATTGATCACTAACAGTACTTGAAGTCACTTCTAAGCATGAATGTTGAACGAATCCTAAATAAAACCTGAAAGTCATATCTTTTGTGAGTGGAAAAGGATTTTTTTGAAGTGAGGGCACTAGTTACATTGTTGGAAAATTGATACCTTGGTGATTGTGAATGGTGTATGTTGTGGTGTCTGTTGGTCGTCTATGTCATGTTTTGATCAGTATGAGTTGGCTTGTTAAGTCTAAGAGAAAAGATTTGCACTGAGAAAATGGAATGGATTGAAATGGCAATGTGATTGCTTGAGTTTGTATGTCTGCTTTTACACAAGTGTCGTTTAAAGTGTTAGTGTGTCGCTTGAGGACAAACAACTTGTTTAAGTTGAGGGTTTTGATATACCGTAAGTTTACGATATTTTTGATACATTTTACTTAAGAGTTGTGTGTGTCTAAGGCCATTCTGTACTTGAAATAATGTTTTATGTGTTGTGCTTGTAGGAAATAGGCTTTGACGCGATTGAGTGAGATGACAGCTGAAATTCTGCAGAAGTACGAGTATGTGAAGGGAATTCTACGAGTATGCGAGGGGAATTCTAAAATAAGACATCAGCTTGAAAGGAACTGAAGAACTTATCTGGCTCAACTCAACTCAACTTAACTAAACTCAATTCAATATAAAGAAGTATAAAACAAGTGCAACATAAAGAAAAGCTTTTTAAAACATGGATGTCAACTCTATGTATTTGGAAATACAATAACACTCTATGTGTATTTAAAGATACAATATAACTCTGAAATGTATGTAAACATACAATTAAACTGTGTATATAAGAATACAAATACTTTTGTTGGAGTTTCTCTAACCGACAACAATCACGTAAGAGTTATTGTGATGATACAACGTTTTGCCTCACGCTGCCAGGGTTGTCCTATACCTTGCCGAGGGTATAGAACCTGACTACTAAGTGGATCCACTAGTCTATGCTAAAAGCACTAAGGAATCATCTAAAAAGTATGACCCTTTCCTACCCATGATGGCTACATGGTTTATGGGAGTTGTGAGTTGTCTGAACTCTCCCCCATATCGGTGCTCAAAACTACTCCAAAAATATGATACTAGATCTTATGTTTAAAAACATACTTCTTTCTGTGATTTGAGATAATTGCTCGAAAACTTAGCTCAAATGCTATCTTGGAAATCAAAGCTTCCCCTCTTGCTTAATTGTGAAAGCGTTTACTCTTTTCTGAAAACTAGCTCAAAGGCTCTTTGGAAAACAAGGTTTCCTTTTCTTGTTTAAATGTGAAAACATTTTAAACTCTTTGGGAATACATAGTCCCCATATACTTTTGAAGAAATGAACTTCAATCTTTACTATTTATTCTTTACTCAACTTAAACTTTAAGTCTTAAAACAAAGTTAATACATTTGGAAAAGACTTTTGGAAAACTCTAAGAACTTCTCTGACTTGACTCTTGTTTCTCTTGACTTTGATCTTAACTGTCCTTCAATTGGATTATGGATTCAAGGTTCATGATCTCATGTTATGGATGATTTCATGATGTTTAGACATACCTTAGAGTATAGAAATCGACTAGAAAACATAGGTACGTTGCTAAGGAACTAGTACGGAAAGAAGGGGGAAAGGGTGGGAAAGCTGGCGTCCCTGGCGCTCTGAGCAACGTGGGGCTCCAAAGGCAAAACTTGAGGTGCTGGTTTGGGGTGCTCTAGCTGGCGCGGAGGCCCAGAGCCCAAACTTCAGAGCCCCTTTTGGGGCGCTCTGGCTGGGGCGGCGCCCCTAGCCCTTCCCAGGTGGGTTTCGACTTTTTTTTTCCGTTTTTCATCTCTAAACCCCCTATTTTGACTTGGTTCTTTTCCAAAACAATTAGAATCAACTGTACCATAAAAATACATCAGATTCTACACGAAATCACACCTAAAATCATGAATCAAACTCAAGGAACTTCAATGACAAGAACCCACAAGATTTCAAATGAATTTCATCAAGAACTCATAAGATTTACTTTCAAATCAATATACTTCTCTGAATTGAATCATGATTGGCACATGGGTGAACTAACCCAGCGCTATGTGATCTGACATACCTCATAGGTATCACCCTTTGAATAAATCCACAAGCGATTCTCCAAGAAACCGATGAATCTTAGAACTTTCTTCTCCTTTCTCCTCTTTTCTCTTTTCTCCAAGCCCTAGCGTGAATTTCCAATTGACTAAACTGATAATATTCTGATTAGACCCCAAATAAACTCCTAAAAATGAATTAAAATAATTGGATAAGGAAAAGACTAAAATACCCTTCCAAAATCCGGATTAGACTTTCCTTAATCGAACAGCCCAACTTCAAATGGGCATATCTCATTCATATAAACTCGGAATCGCACAAACTCGGAGGCGTTGGAAATATTATTCCAAGATCTTTCCTAAGATGTCTGGAAGAACACCTAACTCATCCTGAGATATGAGTTATGGTCGTTTGAAGTTGACCAAAAACCCAAACTTAACATAACAAATTTCCAGAGTTTTCAATCTTTCCTAAAATGACTATTTCCAATTCTAACTCTTTCTAGTTCTTTCAATTAGCGAGATGTTACACTGGACAAATGGGGAACATTTGTAAAGCTGCCAACACTGGTACTGTTGGTGAGCACAGGATAGAAGAACTGATTTATCAGCCAATAGGAGGACACTAATCCTTACTTCCAAATCGTAAGTCAATTAATAGAAGCAAAAGTATAAAATCGATGGTATCAAGGAGGAAAAGGTAGTGATTCAGTGAAACTAGTTAAGTTGATGCTTGATACCATCAGAGTATATATATACTATGGTGGTAGCTAAGAACGAAAGGTAGTGCTTCACTGAAAACACTACTAATTATTGTTTGATACCACTAGAGTGTATATATATATATATATATATATATATACTTACTCTGATGGTATTAAGGAGGAAAAGGTAGTGATTCAGTGAAAACTAACTAAATTGGTGTTTGATACCATCAGAGTCTATATATACTATGGTGGTATCAAAGAATAAAATGTAGTGCTTCACTTGTAACACCTCAAATTTCGAAAAAGAATTAGATTGCATAAATTTTATCTACTGGTTCAGGTCTAGGAGACATCTCTACGGTTCGTAGAACCTTTTACGAGTCATAGACCAATCTCGTAGAAGTGGGAAAATAATTTTTTGAAAATCAAGATCCAGTACCTCATCCTACAGATGACCAGTACGGTCCGTCAAGTGATCTACGAGTGGTAGATGTGTTCCATAGAAGCTATCCATACTTGGTGAAATTTTGGGGTTTAAGTTGAGTTCTACAGTTAGGGTCTACACACAGTATGATTTCCTACTAACCGTAGAAGGGTCCCGTCAAAAAATGTGTAATCTTAAGCTCATAGTACTTGGTCTATAGTTAACCAGTACAGACCGTAGAAAGTTCTAAGGTACGTACATCTGACCCGTAGACCAGTCTCGCATTTAATATTTAAGGTCTTTTGGGTCTTTTCCTTAATGTTTTATGCCTATACTATGTCGTTTTTGCTTCTATCATAAGCCCTATATAACCATTCTTTTGAAATCTTTATTTATTTTATCTTGTATGATGTATGCTAAGTGGCTTGTGTAGAGTCTTTCGAGGTTCTATACATCATCTTACACCTAGGTATACTTTGGGTCATGACATCACTAAAAACACTACTAGTTACTACTTGATACCATCATATATATTGTTGAGGTTATTGACTTTCGTTTTGTCAAACTCTTCTGTATTGATGAAAATGTGTCTTTTGAAATCTTGTATGACGTATGCTAAGTGGCTTGTTTAGGGTCTTTTGGGGTTCTATATGTCATGTTATACCTAGGGTATACTTTGGGTCATGACATCACTGAAAACACTACTAGTTACTACTTGATACCATTAGAGTGTGTGTGTATATATATATATATATATATTATGTAGTGATTCAGTGAAACTAGTTAAATTGATGTTTGATACCGTCAAAGTATATATACTCTCTGGTGGTATCAACAAAGAAAAGTAGTGCTTCACTGAAAACACTATTAGTTATTGTTTGATACTATCAGAGTATATATATACCCTGATGGTATCAACGAAGAAAAGCAGTGCTTCACTGAAAACAATACTAGTTATTGTTTGATACTACCAGAGTATTATATATCCTTATGGTATCAAGGGTACTTATATTTTAATGCATCAAAGGGTGTATGGACGTAATTAATTTGGGTGATGGGTCCACTAAGGATAAATAGTTTGGATTGAGTCCAATTTAGATAAATAGTTTCATTATTTGGTCCAATTTGTGTAGTTTTTCCAAAATAATATGTACCTTTCCCAAAAGCCCTCTTGAAACCCATAAACTTAACCCAAAAGATTCATGTAAAACTCATAAATTTCAGTTAGAAACCATACATTGATGATATACTTCGATTATCCATTGATTTCTCTCTCAAAAGTCACAATGTTCCAAAAGTGCTCCCAAATAAAATAATTCAGATCATAATTTTTTAGTATTACAACATGGATGCATCTAGTATTTTTAAAATTGTTGCACCAGAAAATGTTCAACATTAATTTGCAACCATAATTCTCTTGTACGGCTTCAAAATTCGATGATTCTTGTTGCTACGTGTCCAAAATAACTATACTCGCCTAATTGTTCAATTGAAACTCAAATTGATCTCGTTTGCCAATCAAATATTTTTTCTGCTCGTTACAGATTTGATTCATGATTGTTGATAAAACTCCAAGTGCGGCTTATCAAAATTAGACCAAACATTCTAGATCGGTCCTATAAATTATTTTCAAGCTTTTGAAAGTCTCAAAATAAAATTTTGATCCATTGAACTAAAAACGACCTTTGAATCCTTACACTTTTCAATTTAAAACAACGCAACAGCACCACCACGATCAAAATCAGTCCAAAAACTCATCAGAATCAAATCAAAACTTGTAGACAAGTCAAAATTCATCATACAAACCAATTGAAATATTCAAATCATGAATCCAAACTCGTTAAGTCTGCTATTTGACTGATGTCAACTCTTAACTTTCAATTGATCTACTACAATACAACTCAAGTGTCTAAATCACTCCTGAGCCCATTGACACCCATGCAAACTATCCAACCAAGCCATAAATCACATTTCATAAATACATGAACTTTCAAACCTCAAATCTAATTCGATTAACCCAAATGTTAACTTTTGTCAACTCTATTTTATTTTTCTCAAGAACTCTAGATTTTGGTTTTTCTTCTTCGATACTCATTCAATTGTCTACAAAAATATTGTTGGGGAGGGGGGGGGGGGGGGGGGGGTCATATACTCTAAACACCGAACATGTCATTACAAAAACAACGTATAAATGAGGGAGAAAATTTGCAGATTTCGATGTGGAAAAATAAAATAGAAGCCAAACTTCTGGATTATATTTATCGAGTTGGTAGAGGAAAAAAAATTATTACAAGAAATTAAAAATAAGGAAGGTAAGCATCGCAAGTCAAAAGAAAAGTTTAGTGTAACAAAATCAAACTTAAGGAGAAGTATATAAAATTATCCTTTATTTTTATTGTATATAATAATTTACAAAATTGAAAAACTATCCATAATAATTAAAAGGATTTTCGATCCCTTAATCTCTCCTTTCCACAAATTCATTTTACATATATTATCAAGTTAAATCTGAAATCCAATATCATGAATTAGTAACTGCTTATCATGGAAGACGAACACTTGGATGGTTTGAGAGGCTAAAGTTCCTTAAAACTTGTTTTATAATAACACAAACTTTAGACATTGGACATGGTGCAAAATGAGGAAAACACATGGTTTGTTTAATAATATGTACATATCGAATTTATAGCAATCAACATCAAGTTTCAAGTAGAAAATGATAGATATTTAAAAGTTCATTGTTATCTTATTTGTGATGAAATTAAAATAATTTCACCCACAATAACATGTTGAAATTAGCAATCATAGGTTTAACTTGTACAACATTACTTATTTTAATTTTATTTCGAATGTCAAATAATCCGACCCTCTGCGAACCATCAGAGGGTTCAGGGATCCTCCCGAATGGGAACTCAACAGTGAATGATGATACAATAATGTCTGAGCATCTCCAAGTTGACGCGATCCTCCACTATGCCACATCACGTGTTATACCTCAACAAACAATGGACGAGATCAAGATATCTTTCAACATCCTCAAATCACTAACCCCTTGTAATTTGCTAGTATTCGGGCTAGGTCATGACTCATTTATGTGGTCATCCATAAATCCACGTGGCACAACACTTTTCCTAGAGGAAGATCCAAAATGGAGCAGGGCTATACTTAAAGACCTGTCATTTATCCGTTCCAACACGGTTAGATATCGGACAACTTTGTATGAGGCAGAGAAATTAATCGAACACTATAATAAGGAACCGGATTGTTGGGCTAGAAAATCAATTTTACGAGGTAATAGTAAATGTAAGTTAGCATTGAACATGTTATCGAATGAAGTGTACGATAAAGAATGGGACATAATTATGATAGATGGTCCTAAAGGCTATTTTGATCAAGCACCAGGAAGAATGTCAGCTATTTATTCTGCTGCTGTTATGGCAAGAAATAGAAAGGGACCTGGGGTAACACATGTAGTAATGCATGATGTGGATCGTGATGTAGAAAAAGTTTATGCAGAACTTTTTTTGTGTAGGAAAAATTTGGTCGATGGGGTAGGAAAGCTTTGGCATTTTGAGATTCCTCCAGCTTCGGATGTGAACACTGATTTTTGTTAGATTAATAAATATTCTTTTTTTTTTAAAGTGTTGTGTAATTTATTTTTCACTTACAAATTACCTACATCCCTGTTTCGTCAAGTTTATGATTTTTATTGCTTATGTTTGATTTGCGCTAGTGTGCGTCAAAATCAGCTTATTTTGGAAAGCGCTTCAAGCAAAATAATTTTTACTTTTGGAGAGAAATAATTTTATATGTTGATCAAATTATTTAAAAATTTATTATTAATAATCATATTTGATAAAAGAAAATTATATTCGATTAATATTTTTAAGAGGTGTTTTTGAGTGTAAATTACGACAAAAAATAATTAAAATTGTTTTACAATTAATATTATTTAACTAGAGAAATGATTTTAAAAATATTTTTTAGAGATAAATTGAGAAATATTAATTTTCAATAAAAATAATTTTCTATTTCCAGAGAAGCATAAATTTGTAGTTTCTCCCTTACATGAGAAAAACTATTGGTGTTACTGTTGAAAACATTTTCCTTTTGTCAAATACCTCAAGTCTCCAAAAAAAAAAAAATTGGCCCAAAAAAATAATTGTGACCTTTTAAAAACTTGGTCAAACAATACAAATACTATAATATATAGGGAAAAAGGTCTTAAATATATCCGAATATTGACCAAAATTACTGTAACAATATCGAACTTTTGAAAGGATCTTTTACCCTCTACACTATTTAATAGTATATTTTAAAGGTATAAATGTGCCCACGTGGACACGCTACTATTTATAATTATGCAATATTTATGATGTCCATGTGGGCACATATATACTTTTAAAATACATTATTAAATAGTGCATGGGGTAAAAGGACCTCCATAAAGTTTGGTATCGTAATAGCAATTTCGGCCAAAATTGAAGTATTTTTCAGACTCTTTTCCCTAATATATATATAATAAAAGTAATTGTTAGAAAATAATGTAGTTATCTATTTTTATTCCAAAAACACATATTTATGAAGTTATTTTGCACCTTAGACAAATAATTTTTTTACAATAATCAATTATATATTGATAAACATGCCCCAAAAACAAAAATTTAAAGTTTAAGGAAAATAATTTGGATAATTAATAAAGTTGGAGAATGAGAGGGGCTTAAATTATTTTTTTAAGAAAAAAATAAGGAGCACAATTTTTTTTCAAAAATAAAAGTGTCTTTAAAAGGATCTGAATGAGAATAAGATTCTGTCATAAATCTGATTTGTTCAGACCCTTTAAGACCATTAAGTGATTTTCAAGTAAGAAAACAAACGCACTTAATGGTCTAATACATGAATCATTCAGATTCAGACCTCCATTAAGTACAAACAAATTAGGCCTAAACTGAACTCATATTTTATTAACTCGTTCATATTATAATGAGTTAGGAAGTGATTTTCTAAGGAGAAAAAACACGTGGATATTCACCTAACTCAAACTAATTACCTGCCCATACCAATGTACTTTTATGTCCACTTAACTATTTACCCCAATTCCCTTCCTTGATCGATTGTTGATTGGATTTTTTTTTCTGTTTTCTTTCCTTTTTCCTTTTTAATTTTTTGTTTTCTTTTCTAATTTCTCTTAATTATTCTTTTGTTTTTCTTCATAATCTAATTTCGTTCAATTTTTTTCCTTCTTTTCTTTAACTCCATTCTTTTTTTCTCCATAATGTGACTCCATTAACTTTTTTTTGCTCATTTTCTTTCTTTATTTTTTAAAAAAATTCTGTTGATTTTGTTTTACTTTTTTCACCTTTTCTAGATTTTTTTTTCAATTTATTTTCTATTTCCTGTTTTGTTTTATAATTTAATTCTATATAATTTTTGGCTTCTTTACTTCTTATATATACATATTAATTAAAAAGGTAATTGAAAGGCGTGGGATTTGTGTCTGATTTGGTCAATGGATTTTGGGTACTCTGACCAAAATCGATGGGGAAAATCTGGACACTTTTAATGATTCCTATAATCAATACAAAAGCTAAGGTGAAATTGAATAAATTGGAATACCTTTTATATTGAAATTTCTATGTCACTCCTTTTTCTTTAATCTCCTTTCATGTTTCTCCTCAAATTCTTCATATAATATCTTATAATTTAGATTTTATAACCCTATTCGTAAATATTTTAATTATTTTTAGGCGAATCGCCGCACCCGTATCTGTACATGAATCCATATCCCCAAATCTTAAAAATTAGATCAAGAAATATTCGATCTCTAGATCCGCACCCGTATCAGACACCCGCAACCAAATCCAAGCAACTTAGGAATGATCAATTCACATAAATATTTGTATTAAAAAGGATAAAGGGATCAGAGTGAATCATCAAAAACCACTATGACCCATAACCCAACAACAACCACTAAACTATCCAACAAACTGGCAGGCAATGTTCACTGACTATAGTAATATAGATAAACAAACTGAAAATAAATCTAAGCCTTTGAACTAAAAAATGACACATGTCAACAATCTAAATAAGCATTACTATCTAATAGAGCAAAATTCATTCGAGCTGAACTAAATCTGAATTAAACAACACGAAATGTAAGCAAAGTAAATAAAATCAAGGAGAAAAATGCTAAGACTTTAATTAAGGTGCGTATGTAACTAAAACAAAACTTTCTTCATCATGAAGGTAAGTACTTCTAAACCTTTGAATCAAGATCAATATATTCCTTGTCCTTTTGAACTTGTTGTCTTGGTAGTTGTTCCATTTCATTCATAGGATGAAAATTTGGAGAAATTCCAATGACATTGCTAGGAACAATAGGATTTTCTTGGTCAGATTCTTCATAGTTTATTGAAGGTGTCAATTTGGAAGTCCTTGAAATATCTTGTTTCTTCCCCCACAACACCATGTATAATCCACATATTATTATTGCTCCTCCTAACACACTAATATTCCAACACATATAAACAAAGCTACATTCATAAAAAATAAAAATAAAAACTAAAAATGACTAGAAATAGTAAAGCAAGTAAAATTATGTAATTCGATGGAAATCGGGCAACTAAAATCGACTTAGCACTACAACAAATTCGATTATCAGGGACAAATAATTTTGTCATTTATAAATCATATTTCGTCACTAAAAATCTTTTGAGACGAAAAATAATTCGGCAATCAGTCGTCACTAAATGTGTGTCGCTAAAAGTGTATGTAGGATTTATAGATAGAAATCGACGAATTGTGCACCTTATATTTTGCAGTAGAAGTCGATTGCTCCAAAGTCCTACTTTGAATAACTAGGAATCAAAGTTTGATTCACAAGCTAAATGTCTATCTTCAGACAAAAAACGTTCTCCTTTTTTTCTTCTGGTTTGTGTTATCTTTTGTTGTTTTGGTTTTTTACGTTGTCTGTCTCACTTTTTGACTATAAAAGGAATAAATCCTTTTATTAAGAGGGGTTGGGAAGTTTTCCGTTTAATAATTTTTCACCCCCCCCCCCTTCTTTTTCAAATAAGAGATAAGTAATTATTATCTCTTATCAGACAATTTCTTGGGTCGAGTCAGTCCACATGAACGACCCATGACCCAAAACTTACATCTCCCACTTCGCACATCGTGGACAAGACCCAAGCTAATTGTCACGCCCCGAGCCTACACCCTGGGCGGGACTGGCACTCGAAGACCATTGATGGCCTCAAGCGAACCCTTGGCCTGACTTACTAACTCAGCAGAAGACTTAACTCATCACATACACATTTATGAAGTAACTAGAATGATATAAAGGAACATTCAACTGGCCTTTCAGGAAAACTCAAGTCTTTAACATATGAAATGAAAAGTAAAGACAACTAAATTAACTAACTAACTGTCTGTCTAAGCCTCTAAACAACTGAGATGGATGTCGGGACAAACCCACGACATCCTAATGAACTAATACTAAAATTGAAAGCAATGAAAAAAAGTCCTTTGGAATGCAAATAGGCTCACCAACAGACTCTGAACTGCTCACTAGATCAACGATGCGCTGGATGCCGATCCTAGTTACCTGTGTCTGCATCATAATAAGATGCAGGCCAACTGGCATCAGTACATTGAATGTACGAGTATGCGAGTTGGAATGCTAACAAACATAGGCTTCTGAAAGAAACACTTACCTTGTCTCTTCTCAACTCATAAATACTTACTGAACTCATTTCAATATAAGAAGTTTAAAACAAGTGCAATATAGAGAAAAGATGTGTTAAAAACATAATGTCAACTCTGTGTATATACAAGGATACAACAACTCTGAAATGTATGTAAAAATACAATAAACTAATGTATATAAAAATACAATAACTTATGTGGGAATTTCTCTAACCGACAACCATCATATAAGAGCTATAGTGATGATACATCGATCTACCTAACGCTGCCAGCGCACCCTATACCCGGCCAGAGGTATAAGACCTGAACTACTAAGTGGATCCACTAGTCTACTGTGAAAAGGGTTCATCTAAAACGTATGACCCTTTTCTACCCATGGTGGATACATGGTTTTATGGAGACGTGAGTTATCTAAGCTCGTGCTCGCCACCAATTTGGTGCTCAATACTACTCCCAAAATATACTAGCTCTTATGTTTTTATAAACAAACTTCTTCTGTGATTTGAGATTAGTGCTCAAAAACATAGCTCAAAGGCTATCTTGGAAATCTCAGTTTCCCTTCTTGCTTCATTTAGAAAACTATTAGTCTTTTATGAAAACTAGCCCGAAGGCTCTTTGGAAATCTCAGTTTCCGTTCTTATTTAAATGTAAAAAACATTTAAAATCTCTTTGGGAGTACATAGTCCCCATATACTTTTTGAAGAAATGAACTTCAATCTATACTCTTTACTCTTTATTCAACTTGAACTTTAAGTCTTAAAACAAGGTTAAAAGCATTTGCAAAAGACTTCTTGAAAAGACTCTGAAAACTTCCTAGACTTGGCTCTTGACTTTCCTTGAATTTTAATTTATGGATTCAAGGTTATGATTTATGTTTATGGATGATTTCTAGGTGTTTAGAAGTCATTTAGACTATTTAGAATCAATGGAAAGCGTTAGGACACTTTAGAATAACTGAAATAGGCTAAACGATGAAAAATTGGTGAAAAACGCCGATCCGGGCTCATCCCTGGCACGCCTCGCCAGGCCCCTGCTTACTAGGGCCTATTTTTGGTGCACTGCAGGCGCGCCGCCCCTGCCTCTTGGCGCTATAGGGGCACGACGCACCTAGCCCTCCTCAGGTTCGTCTGACGAGTTTTTCAACTCGTTTTCTGATCCTAAATAGTTTTAAATCGATTCCTTTTATCAATACTTTCTTAGATTCAAATACCCAACGCATGTACACTAGAATCTAACTCGAAACAACTCTTAACAATTGCTAAAACGTCTCAAGAAAACCCATCAATCACATGTAAGTTCAAGAATGAAAACAATTCAAGAACATCAAATTCCAACTCTTTTAGAACGAAAATCACTAAATTGAATATGCTTGGCGTGTGGGTGAACTAACCCGACACTATGTGATCTCACATACCTTGTAGGGATCACCCCCGACGACTTCCACAAGCCAAACTTTGACGATCTTGAACGTTCTTACTTCTTTTTCTCCTTTCTCCTTAGCCCTAGCGTGAAAACCCAAATTCTAAAACTGACTAAAATTTGATTTGACCCATATTAAACTCCTAAAAATGGATTAAAATAATAGGTAAATGAAAAGACTAAAATACCCCTTAAAATTCCGGATTGGACATTTCCTTAATCCAACAACCCAACTTCCAAAGGGCATAACTCACTCATCCGAACTCGGAATCGCGCAAACTTGGCGGCGTTGGAAAGATAATTCCAAGAGATTTCCAACCATATTTGGGACTACACCTAAATCATCTTTAGCTAGGAGTTATGGTCGTTTTAAATTGACCAAAAACTCACTTTAACTTACTTAAAATTTTTTAGATTTTCTTGTACTTTCAAAAAATGACTATTTTCAGATTTTTAACTTCTTTCTAGTTCTTTCTATCTGCGAGATATTACACTAATACAACATCAACTAGACACACAATTCACATAACAAATAGTTTGTGCGACCTGTGAGCACCAAAAGTTTAACTTTAAGGTTTTCCAAACCCCACATAGGAATTCAATCACATTTGGAAGGAATTCACTACTTATATGAGAATACTATTACTCACAATACCCTAGACTTCATTCACTACTTTAGTAGTTACTTATTTGATCCCTCATCCTCTTAAGGAAATTAACTCTAGTTCATATTTAACTTTATACACACAATCACAACAATCACACTCAATACCAATATGGTTAGTGCAATAGCCGACTTGTGTATATAGGTTTATTATTCATTTAATTGTCTTTCCTTTCTACTCAAATCTATTTGCTCCTATTCAACTACTTTCCTAGACATGCACTGCATTGCCGAATCATTCATGGCTATTAGTAACATGCTAAAGTAGCAACATCGATTGAAACTTCAAGAAATAGCAAAATGTCAAAATTTCATTGAAAAGTCATTTTAACTTTTCTAGGTCTCACACAATGAAGAAGCAAGGGATATGATTTCATTGACTCATTGATCGCTTGACACACGTGGTATGAAACATGTGTTATGATGTTTTCACCTTATACTGATGTATGTGTCTCATCCTTTCGATTATCCAACATTGTACAGACCTCGATCTAAACACCTCAAGATGTTTAACCCTAGTTTCTCTTTTTAAGTAATCATTAAACTCATTTTCTTAGAGAAACATTTGGATGACTCATAAAACAAGTCATAATATGGTGGTGAAACTCATCTCTTCAAGTTCCTCGACGTAAGAGGTGATTGCTCGTGTGAGAGAGCCAATCCTGTGACTTGTTCGACACACTTTATTTCTTATAAAATATCACATGCATACTACATTTAAACATAAATTCAATAGTTTTATATAAAAGAGAATATTATAACAATCAAGTCATTTTACAATACTAAAATATCATCATACTCTACGTAAACCTAGAGCCTTAACATGTTTTTCAAACAAGTCTCTAGAGATGGACTTCATAAAAGGATCAGCTATCATTTCACATGTAGGTGTCACGACCCGGGATCACCCCCTAGTCGTAACCGGCGTACTCGACCTCGAAGAGGTCTAATACAAGCCTCTTAGCATTCATTCATCGCATAGACATTAAAACCATAAGGAATTAAAAACTTTCTTTACCAAGAAAACATTTCAAAAA
>NC_064290.1:44275087-44500252 GCF_019186545.1 Solanum stenotomum
TTGGGTTCCTTGAAAGAAAGAATAATCAAGGATAAGGATCCCCATACCTCTAAGTTGAAAACCCACGAAGATTGAAGAAGAAGCACTCGAAATCTTCAATCCTAGCTCCAACTCCTCTTCTTTCTTGAGTTAGAGAGAAATATATGAAAGGAGATGAGTTTCTTTTTAATTCTAAGAGGAGTGACTTAAATGAAAGGAATTAAGTCATAAAAAGGACTTATAGTTGCTAGGAAAAGAATAAAAAAACATAGGGTAGATTTTGGAAAAGGACTAAGGACCCATAAAGTCTTAACTTAAAAATTCTACCCCTTCCCGTCTTAGTTCGCCCTTTTTTTTCAGCCTGACAGTGATTCAATATTTCGGACATAACTTTTTACTCCAAGGTCGGAATTGGGCAAACTCGGTGGTGTTGGAAAGAGGACTCAAAGACCTTTAATTGGATAGGTAAAGGTCCACCTAATTCATTTTGAGCTAAAAGATATGACCATTTAAAGTTGACCCTTACAACTCACTAGTTCAAATGACTAGTTTCCGGACGTCACGGTCATTTCTCATCATTTCATCAAGTTCTCAACTCCAAACTCACATGTGAGGCTCTAGTTTCACTAGTTCATTTTTAGGGTCGTCACAGTAGGAATGTATTGCAAAGTTATTTCTCCACTTGCCACTACGTCTCTCACAAAATTATACTTGATGTCGATGTTTTTGGTCTTGTTGTGATACTTAGGATCCTTTGTGTACGCGGTAGCCGCTTGACTATCACAATATAGAATCATAGGACCCTTATAATTCTTTGCAATACTCAAATGCTCAAAGAATATCTTTAACCAAACAACTTCTTGTACTGCAGATGCACAAGCCACAAATTCAGATTTCATGGTTGAAAGAGATGTGCAAGTTTGCTTCTTACTTTTCCATGAAATAGCCCCACCATTTAGTAAGAAAATATAGCCGGATGTTGATTTTCTATCATCCCAGTCACCAGCCCAATCAACATCTGTATAACCTCTTATGAATATATCAGATCCACTATAACACAGTGTATGATCTGCAGTTCCCTTCAGGTATCGAAATATTCTCTTTACTGCTTTTCAATGATCTCTTCCACGATTGGATTGATACCTGCTAACTAGACTCACGGCATAACAAATGTCTGGGCGAGTATACATCATAACATACATCAAACTCCCAACAGCACTAGAATAAGGAACTCGAGATATGTTTTCCTTTTCTTTTTCAGTCTTTGGACACATTTCAAGGCTTAGTGTTTCACCCCTTGCTATAGGAGTATCTATGGATTTGCAACTATTCATTCGAAAACGTTCCAATATTTTCTTTATATAAGTTTCTTGAGATAAACTCAAAAATTTCTTGGAACGATCTCTTTAGATCTTAACACCCAATATATAGTTTGTTTCACCCATATCTTTCATATCAAACGATTTTGAAAGCCATGACTTGACAGTTTTCACATACTCCAAATTATTTCCAGCTAATAAAATATCATCTACGTAAAGAGAAAGAATTACAAATTTCCATAGGACTTTTTCACATAGATGCAATGGTCTTCATCGATCATGGTGAAATCAAATGACATCACCTCCTTATGAAATCTTAGATACCACTGCCCTGAAGATTGTTTTAGGCCATAAATTGATCTTCTCAATTTACATACTTTCTTTTCTTGACCTTTAACAACGAAACCTACTGGTTGTTCCATGTAGATTTCCTCGTTTAATTCTCTATTGAGAAAAGCGGTCTTCACATTTATTTGGTGTAATTTTAGATCTAAACGTGCAACAATAGCTAAAAGTAATCGTATGGAAGTAAACTTCACAACTGGTGAAAAGGTTTCCTCATAGTTTATTCCAACTTCTTGAGTAAAACCTTTTGCCACCAATCGTGTTTTGTGTCTTTCTATTGACCCATCCGATTTATGTATAACTTTAAGAATCCATTTATTCCTTGTAGCTTTACGTTCCTTATGAAGGTCAACTAGATCCCAGACTTTGTTGGTTTTCATGGACTCTAATTCTTCTTTCATCGCTTTTAACCATTTATCCCTTTTAGGTCTCGATAAGCCTCAGTTACATAATTAGGTTCATCCCATTCTGTTGGAGATACCAGGAAAACATAATCCTCAATCCCATAAGATCGTTTAGGTACACCTTTTCTTGTACTCTTACGTATTTGAAGTTCAAATTCCTCTATAGGATTTGGAGATTCATAACTCCCACTCGGACCAGGAATCATTTCTTGATCCATTGAATTATCAAGTATGTTTGGCAACATTATCTGATCTTCTGAATTCAACATTTCATATAGAGGCTCAACTTTATCTATTTCACCCTTTTTGGGAAAATTATTTTCCAAAAATCTGACATCTCGTGATACAATTTCAGTAATACTTCAATCATTCAGTTCATCGATGAACACATACCCTTTAGAGCGTTCAGAGTACTTTCTAAAGATACATTTCTTTTCTTTTGGACTTAGTATACCAAACTCACCAAAACGATCTTTAATATATACCATACAACCCCACGGTCGTAGATCATTCAGGTTTGTTTTATGACCAGTCCAAAGTTCATAAGGAGTGAAAGACACTGATTTAGAAGGCACTTTGTTCAATATGTAAGCCGTAGTAAATAATGCATCTCCCCAAAAAGAGATAGATAAATTTTCATGCGCCATCATTGATCTTGTCATGTCTAATAATGTTCTATTCCTTCTTTTAGCTACACCATTTTGTTGAGGTGTATAAGGAGTAGTTAACAGTCTGATAATACCGTTTTCAGTACATAATTCTTCAAATTGTTTTGACAAATATTCACGTCGTCGATCGGTTCTTAAGCTTTTATGATTTTATATAATTAATTTTTAACTTCATTCATATATATTTTAAAGTATTCAAGTGCTTCAGATTTTGAGAAATCAAATAGACATAACCAAAACGCGTGAAATCATCAATAAATCTAATGAAGTATGTAGCACCAGACCTTGCCCTTACATTCATTGGACCACAAATATCATAATGATTTAATTGAAGTGGGAACTCAACTCTCTTACCCTTCCCAAATGGTTTAGGCGTAATGTTTCCAGCAAGACAATTTCCACAAGTTGGCATTTCAATTTTGGTGAAAGAACCTAATTGCCCTTCTTTTGCCAATCTAGTCATTCGATTTTAACCTATGTGACCTAATATTGCATGTCATGTAATAGCATCAACATCATTGTTACTAGAATAGCATGCCATTACACAACGGTCAAAATAATAGTCATAAGTTGAAGGATTACAATCTAATACGATAAAACGGTCATACCAAAGTCCAAAACCATATAAAACATTATCTAGAGTTATTCTAACACCATTACGACTAGAAAACAAATCAAAACCAATGTCTAAAAGAACAGACACAGATACTATGTTTCGTTGAATCTCTAGCGCATATAGGACGTCATGCAACATCAAAGAACAGTCACCACGCAAGTCTACTTTGCAAGTGCCTATCCCTTTGATTTCTCGCATTATTTCCTACATAGATCCACCTTGATTTAGATTAAACTCCACAAAACTCCACAAACGCTTCTCGATCTCGACTCACGTGGTCAGTGGATCCTGAGTCTACAATCCACATAGGATAAGATTCAGTTGGTAAAGAAGTACTTGAAACATATGTAGCACTTAGAGATGCGTTTAGAAATGATATCTTTTTGCGCTCGGTACAATCACGAGCAAAATTCCCAATTCATGGCAATTGTAGCACTTCATTTTACTCTTGTCTCTCTTCTTGAAAAAAATGTTTTCCTTTCTTGGAGTTTAGCTTCTTCTTTTTCTTAGAGGGTCCTTCTCCAGTCTCTTTGTTTTTCCCATTTCTTTTCCAATTTTTCTTACGCTTAAAGCCTGAAGATTTTGTACCACTTAACTCTGCCACAAAGGCATTAGAAGCAGCACCAAGGCGCTCATCTTTAAGTTCAACATGGCATGCAACATCAGAAAAAGTTTTGATGCTATCATTATGGGTCAAGTTACCTTAAAATGTTCCCAATTATTGGGAAGAGACCGAATCACTGCCTGAACTTGTTGCTCATCTAAAAGAACATGACCATCACTCTTGAGTTGAGCTATCATCTTTGACATCATCCTAAGGTGTTGTTTGATATTCTGATCATGACGCTTTTTGTAAGTGTTAAATTTGATAGTCAACTGTCGGAGGTGGGTTACAGACGTACCCCCATACGTTCCTCACAGAAGTTCCCACATAGCATGTGCAGTAGGGAATTCCTCACATTCATTTATGAGGTCATCAACTACAGAACTAATTATTATTCCACGTGCAGTGGAGTTAGCCTTTTTCCAAGCTTTGTAAGCTTCAAGATTTCTTCTTTGTTATGCAATATCACCCTCTTCTGGTTGATTCAAAACATGATTTATACCTTCCAAAACATTTTGTTCTTTCAGTACATACCATATTTTACGACTTCAGATGTCGTAATTATCCCCATTAAGTTTTTTACCTTTGTTTAAGTCAGCAATGATACTTTTTGATGCCATGTCTGTTATTGGCATATAATTAGGCAAGAATTTTAATCAATTATGCATGCGACATACACATTCAAGCAAATTAATTCTCATAAGATTTCATATTTAATGTAAAATCCAAAAGACACGTATGCATCCAATCATCATCTACTAACTAAATATTTGATCAAAATTCAAACGTAATTTCTTAATGTGTATAATTAATATATTGAATAATTTTATAACAAGGATTTTTAAGTCTAATAATATAATTTGAGAGAAAAAAAACTACATAATTCATATCTTGAAAAACAAATAAGCAATAAAAATTTACAAGTAATTCAAAGACTGAAATCCTCCCACAAGTCTTCAAGACAACAAATGTAAACCCTAAAAGGTTGACTAGGCCAAATGTCATGATAAACTTCAGTAAATCTACTACCCCAAGGTTCACAGAGAGCCTCTGTTAAATAAGCTAAGGCTCTCCAATATGATATTTCCTTATAATCAGCCAGTTCAGCCCATTTTATTTCAAAAAGGTGAATAAAATCACATGATGAAATATTAGAGGACATTTTCAATGACTCAAACTCTATAATTTTTTTCTCTTTTTTATTTCGAATGGCCCCTTTGGTTCCTTGACAGATTTTTTCGCCTTGGGACACCAATCTATATGATTTCACACCCTCAGAAACATGTCTTACGGCGGCTTGCTCTCCTACCTTGTCATTTTGCTCGACTTTGAAAACTCTCACTTGGAGTAATTTGAGCATGTTCCCGTTCAGCCATATCTGAAATGAGAACAAAAATGGAAATATGGTTAATACCATTTAATGCGACAACGTATGTCACAAATTTCTCGTAGGAGACAGGAACCGTTTAAGGAATTTAAAGGACTAAGAGAATTTTTCAAGACCAATTTTAATACACATAATTAAAATTATAATCTAGTCAAAACAAGTGATTACTATTCTTCATTAAGTAAAGAAGATAACTCATGGCCTTAAAAAAATTCAAAGTCAACCACAATCTTATTTGACCAATGAAAATTCTTATGTTAAAGTAACTAATAAAATAAATACTTTGTTAACATAAAAAAAAAAAAACTACAAAGCTATTGTCTATTTTTCATTAAAAAAAATAGTTCTTTATGAATCCAAAGAACATGGTATAAGTATTTTATTAATTAAAAAAAATTGGACCTTTTTCTTTTTTTCTTTTTAATCCTTAATAGAAAAGGACAAAAAGAAACTCCCTTTTTCTTTTTCTTTATCTTTTTATTTAAATAGTGGGACCATCTTTTTTCCTCCTTAATCCTTATAGAAAAACACAAAAAAAGGGTGAAGGTCCACACGTTCCAATTGGAAAAAGTTGTGGGGCCATTTTATTTTTTCCTTTTTAATCCTTAACAAAGAGAATATAGCTTGTCCCTTAAACTCTCTTCCAATTATTTTGTTTTTTTATTTATTTATTAACAAAGAAACAAAAGTTGACTTTTTCAAGTCCTTATCCAACTCAAAGTCTTTTAGCTTTTCAACCTATAAAATAACCCTTTATAAACATTACTCATCTTCTCCCGTTACTTCCATGAAAAAAAATGACAAATAACAAACAAAACTTCAATAAAATTCCATGAAAGAACCACAAGGAAGAAAAAATACTCAGGTCAGTAAATCTTTTTTTCTTTTTCCTACGCAAAATGAAATATTGAGTAACCAAAAAAAGGCCAGATCGATAATGGAAAAAAATAAACATATTTATTATCATATTTCAAATTTCTCGATTCATTCAACCAGAGAATTTCAATCATTATTCAAACATGGAACAATTAAACCAGGCTCTGATACCATTTGTAGGATTTATAGAAAGAAATCGATGAATTGTGTACCTTATATTTTGCAATGGAAGTCGATTGCTCCAAAGTCCTGTTTTGAATCACTAGGAATCAAAGTTTGATTCACAAACTAAATATCTATCTTCAGACAGAAAAAGTTCTCCTTTTTTTCTTCTGGTTTGTGTTATCTTTTATTGTTTTGGTTTTTTACGTTGTCTGTCTCACTTTTTGACTGTGAAAGGAATAAATCCTTTTATTAAGAGGGGTTGGGACGTTTTCTGTTTAATAATTGCTCCCCCCCCCCCCCCCCCCCTTCTTTTTCAAAGAAGAAATAAGTAATTTTTATCTCTTATCAAACAATTTCTTGGGTCGGGTCGGATCGGTCCACATGGGCGACCCACGACCCAAAACTTACAGTCTACAACAATGATTTAGTTTGATTATCATAAACAAATATTTTATATATATAGTAGATATAAAATGCACGTGCTATGAATGGGCCTAACGTGTATCATTTTGTAAGAACAATTGAACTTAGAGTATAACTAGTTCAAACTTAACTATTAAACGAATGTAGATGAATATTTTTGACCATTTTCCCTTAATTAAATGGTCAAACATCTAAGCCTCTTAAACTTTCACTCTCTCTACCCATTAGTACCCCTTCCTAACATTTTTTGCCTGCCCTTCTCTCAAATCCTAATCTTTTCAATTTTATTTTAGACAATAATCATTTTAACAATTTTGACACGATTATAGTGGTAACTTTGATTTTTAAAAATCGTAGTTTATTTATTAAATATGAGTTTTGCTAATAGAATACCTAAACATTAAATTGTTACCCTACATACAGAAGAAAAAAAATATGAAAAAATGAAGATACAATATGTAATAAATGCAAATTAAAAGAATATCTTCCCAAGTGTAATTTCTCATTGAGAAATAAAGAACCGGCAATGGCAACTCATACAAGCATTAAAGGGTTAAAAATAGACACGAACAATGGTCCTCTCATTCTTACACAAAACATCAACAAAATGATTGCTAATCCAGAAGCCACTACCCCCTACAAAAACCAAAAAAAAAGACATTTATATAAAGCCGAACATTTCTATAACATCATCGTTTGTTTGAATATTTTTGGCCACTATAGAGAAATGTTATTATAGAAAACATACAACATAACATAACATATTGCATAAAGTACAACAAACAGCCTAAGGTTCCATACTAATTTCCATTGGGTCCAATCTTTTTCAGTAGAAATGGCATAAACTCCAGCTTGAAGTGCTCCCATAATGGACATTAAGGCAGTGCTAGAAAAATGGCAAGGGTACAACTCACTCATCTTGGCCTAAACATTGAACACATTAATAAATAAGACTAATAAGAGCATATTTGGACCTATATATATATATATATATATATATATATATATATATATATTAACGGAGTATTTGATCCAACTTAATTTTAAAGTTTTAACCATAGCTATGCAATAATTTGTGGAGTTGCACTTAAGAAATAATTTAGTTAAAATGTGGTGAGTTTTCTCATCAATTTAAGGTGTCATAGAAGCACATTATGAGCAACTTTTAAGCAAGCTAAGTTAATGTATCATGATATATAATTTAAATTATAAATGCTAGGTGAGGACATAATAACTATAATATCATAAATAAATAAAAAATATTATTATGTTGTGATTTGAAACATATATTGATTTACTACTTTAGAGATTATGTACATTTCATATATTATGCATGCAACTTTAAGTTTAATTGACCTGTGATTAGCTAGTCAATGTAATGATATTTACATTTTATTCATCAATACAAATGAAATCATATCACTGTGAAACCAAAAGTAATTACTATAATTTAACTAAATTACTTCATAAATGCAATTTCATATGGTACTGCATAGTTATATTCAGAAACTAAATTGGATAAAAAACGTTAAAGTTTTGTGTGAAAATAAAGCCATTTTTGGCCATATTAAGTAATCTAATGGATTTTGCATATTTTTAAAAAAATGACAAAAATAAGGACAAATTATTGATTGAATATTACCTGAAAAATGACGGATAATGCTAAGGAAAAGCAACTACAAATAACCAAAATAGAACCCAAATGTGAGCATACTGTTTTTGGTTTGGCTGAGAAGCTGCCACATGCCATTTAAAGTCAAGGTTAACTGACCAAGTTTTAATTTCCAAGCCTTTGTAAAAAGTGAGAAGCATAGCCCCGCCAATTCTAATTAATGTTCCCAACACGTTTGTTTGTCCTGCCCTTGTCTTCAAATTCAACTTCTCCAACCTAATCAAATAAGTCCAAATCAACTATTTTAGTGAGAATTTGTTTCCTTGACGCACTTTCCAGTGAGTTAGGTCGATTGTAAATTATGAGTGGAATAATCATGCTTTTCAAAGTAAAAAAAAACATTTATTTTATTAGTGCCTCCAAAACAACATTTAATTTCTATTAGTGCATAGCACGTGCATTTTATGCGATTTGGCTAACATTACTAAATTATTATTAAACGAGGGTATAGTTTCATTTAATTACTATATGTGACTACAGTTTTATAATTTTTGCCATTAATTATGGGACTCACGCTTACCTTGTATATCGAATCAATAAAATTATTTTCGGCCTTTGTATATGCTTTTATACAAACTCTATTTTATCTCTCCTGTCACCACTCCCTAATTCTCTTCTAAAATCATTCACTGATGCACATAAATCGTGATTTCACTTTTGTAGGTAACCGCATAAATCGTGTCTCAACTTTTTTTTGGCTTTTTCATTTTTTTTTACCCTCCCTAGGAGCTCCCACCCCTTTTGCTCCATTGGTGACTCGAACTCGCAACCTTCGGCTTGGAAGTGAGGGATGCTTATTATCCGAGCAACTCCCTCTCATTTTTTTTTTGCCATAGGCAACTTTTCACTATAGGATAATCAAGCATATCACTTAGAAGACAATTTATTAAGAAAAATGTTTGCATTTCATCATTAAATAGTTCATATGTCTGCATTTAGATCAACTATTATCTATATTGTTTGATTAACCAGTTGATCAGCATCTTCATTTAGTTTGTTGGTGCCTCAATCTTCATCTTTATCATCATGTTCATTAACGCCTCCATCATTATCATGATCATCTTCCCTTCCACCTTGATAATGATGGTGCTCATTAGCACCTCCATCGTTATCATGATCCTATTCATCTGCCCCTACACCTTGATCATGATCGTGCTCATTATCACCTCCACCATCTTCTTCATACTCTTCATCTTCTTTATCTTGATCGTTCTAATTAACAGCTCCATCATTATCATGATCCTATTCATCTGCCCCTCCACCTTGATCATGATCGTGCTCATTAGCACCTCCATCATCTTCTTCGTACTCTTTATCTTCTTCACCTTCATTAATTTACATCAGCTTATTATTCGAATCAACAAGTTCGAGCGCTTTTTCGTTTGTATATGTCTTATGCTTATTATTTTTGGGTAATTTTTCTCAAAAATCTCTCATCGTTCCTTTGATTTTTAGTCTTTTTCAAAAAAATGGATGATGAAACTCTATCTAAGAGGATTACGAGAGACTTGTCATTGCATTTCCAAGTTGTTGATAATCGACATTTGTTTTCACTTGAGGAGTCGGGTGTCTTGTCCTAACACTCATCTTTGTACTACACACACACAGATATATATATATATATATATATATATATATATATATATATATATATATATATATATTAGATAAAAAATGCACGTGTTATGCACGGGCCCAACGTGTATCATTCTGTAAGAACAATTATGACTTTTCTCTTTTATAGTTTGATTATCATAAAACTATAAAATGCACGTACTATGTACATTTCATATATTATGCATGCAACTTTGGGTTTAGTTGACCCGTGATTAGCTAGTTAATGTAATGATATTTACATTTTAATCATCAATACAAATGAAATCCTATCCATGTGAAACCAAAAGAAATTACAACAATTTAACTAAATTACTTCACAAATGCAATTTCATATGGTACTGCATGGTTATATTCAGAAACTAAATTGGATCAAATATGTTAAAGTTTTGTGTGAAAATACAGCCATTTTTGGCATATTAAGTAACCTAATGGATTTTGCATATTTTTTTAAAAAAAATAAGGAAATGTTTATAATTAATTAAATATTACCTGAAAAATGAGGGATAATGCTAAGGAAAAGCAACTACAAATAGCCAAAATAGAAACCAAAATGTGAGCATATGGTTTTTGGTTTTGCTGAGAGGCTGCCACGTTCCCTTTAAAGTCAAGTTTAATTGACCAAGTTTCAATTTCCAAGCCTTTGTAAAAAGTGAGAAGCATAGCCCCACCAATTCCAATTAATGTTCCCAACACTTTAGCTTGTCCTGCCCTTGTCTTCAAATTCAACTTCTCCAACCTAATCAAATAAGTCCAAATCAACTATTTTAATGAAAATTTGTTTCCTTGACGCACTCTCCAGTGAGTTAGGTCCAAAGTAAATTATGAGTAGAATAATCATGTTTTTCAAAGTAAAAAAAAACATTTATTTCTATTAGTTCCTCCAAAACAACTTTTTATTTCTATTAGGGCATAGCACGTGCATTTTATGTGATTTCGCAAACATTACTAAATTATTATTCAACGAGGGTATAGTTTCATTTAATTACTATTTGTGACTACAGTTTTATAAGTCTTGCCATTAATTATGGGACTCACGCTTACCTTGTATACCGAATCAATAAAATTATTCTCGGCCTTTGTATATGCTTTTATACAAACTCAATTTTATCTCTCCTTTCTTCATTCCCTAATTCTCTTCTGAAATCATTCACTGATGCACATTCAATTTGAATTTTGAAATTCACTATCCCTCCTAATCGTGATTTCACTTTTGTAGGTAAATCGCATAAATCGTGTCTCAACTTTTTTTGGATCTTTTGTTTTTTTTACCCTCCCTAGGAGCTCCCACCCCTTTTTCTCCCTTGGTGACTCGAACTCGCAACCTTCAGGTTGGAAGTGAGGGATGCCTACTATCTGAGCAACTCCCTCTCGTCTTTTTTTTTTCTGCCATAGGCAACTTTTCACTATAGGATAATCAAGCATATCACTTAAAAGACAATTTATTAAGAAAAATGTCTGCATTTCATCATTAAATAGTGCATATGTCTGCATTTAGATCAACTATTATCTATATTGTTTTATCAACCAGTTGATCAACATCTTCATTTAGTTTGTTGGTGCCTCAATCTTCATCTTTATCATCATGTTCATTAATGCCTCCATCGTTATCTTGATCATCTGCCCCTCCACCTTGATCATGATGATGCTCATTAGCTCCTCCATCATTATCATGATCCTGTTCATCTGCCCCTCCACCTTGATCATGATCGTTCTCATTAGCACCTCCACCATCTTCTTCATACCCTTCATCTTCTTTATCTTGATCATTCTCATTAGCACCTCCATCATTATCATGATCATGTTCATCTGCCCCTACACCTTGATCATGATCGTGCTCATTAGCACCTCCATCATCTTCTTCATACTTTTCATCTTCTTCATATTCTTCAATATACATCAGCTTATTATTCAAATCAACAAGTTCGAGCGCTTTTTCATTTGTATATGTCTTATGCTTCTTATTTTTGGGTAATTTTTCTCAAAAATCTCTCATCGTTCCTTTGATTCTTAGTCTTTTTCAAAAAAAATGGATGATAAAACTCCATCTAAAAGGATTACGAGAGGCATGTCATTGCATTTCCAAGTTGTTGATAATCAACCTTTGTTTTCACTTGAGGAGTCGCGTGTCTTGTCCTAACACTCATCTTTGTACTATATACTAGCTATAAAATGCACTTGTTATGCACGGGCCCATCATGTATCATTCTATAAGAACAATTACGATTTTTCTCTTTTATAGTTTGATTATCATAAAACTATAAAATGCACGTGCTATGTACATTTCATATATTCTGCATGCAACTTTGGGTTTAGTTGACGTATGATTAGCTAGTTAATGTAATGATATTTACATTTTAATCATCAATACAAATGAAATTCTATCCATGTGAAACCAAAAGAAATTACTACAATTTAACTAAATTACTTCATAAATGCAATTTCATATGGTACTGTTTAGTTATATTCAGAAACTAAATTGGATCAAATATGTTAAAGTTTTGTGTGAAAATAAAGCCATTTTTGGCCATATTAAGTAATCTAATAGATTTCGCATATTTTTAAAAAAAATAAGGAAGAGTTTATAACAAGTTGAATATTACCTGAAAAATGAGAGATAATGCTAGGGTAAAGCAACTACAAATAGCCAAAATAGAACCCAAAATGTGAGCATCTGGTTTTTGGTTTTGCTGAGAGGCTGCCACGTGTCCTTTAAAGTCAAGTTTGATTGACCAAGTTCTAATTTCCAAGCTTTTGTAAAAGTTGAGAAGCATAGCCCCACTCATTCCGATTAATGTTCCTAACACTTTTGCTTGTCCTGCCCTTGTCTTCAAATTCAACTTCTCCAACCTAATCAAATCAGTCCTAATCAACTTTTGAATATAGCCAAAAGTATACCCGTTTGGTCATGCGATATGGTATCATGATATGGTATCATGATATGAAATCATGATAAGATATCATGATATGATATCATAATATGGAATTATGAGATGAAATTAAAGTTTTGTTTGGACAGGCGATATGAAATTTTTGTGTTGTATATTTTCTCATAAACATAAGAATGCCGTAAGTTGTAAAACTATTAAAATAGCCCCAATTGTTTATTCAATCTTACCAAATAAACAAAAAAATTATAAAATCGAATAATAAATTATTACAAAGCTATTTGTTCTCCACTTAAGTAACTGTTTCATCTAACTTTAATTCATCAAACTTTAATTCAATAAAAAAAATTGAACATAAATTGTAGTGTACTAGTCTTTTATATAATCCTCCACATAGTACGTACAATTTTCTCACGTAGAACTTGCATTTCTCAATCATGAGACCGAGAAGACGAACAAACATTGTTACTTTGAGTTGTAAAATGCACGTCCTATGCACGGGCCCAACGTGTATCATTTTGTACGAACAATTACGACTTTTCTCTTTTATGGTTTGATTATCATAAACAAATACATACTCAAGCACATATTATTTATTGAAAGTACATATAAAAAGCTTAGCGGAGGTAAAACACTTACCTTGAAGCCTCGTTCGTCTACCTTCTTGAAATTGTAGGCATAATGACAAGCTGACATTTTCTTACAGTCTCCACATTCCAAAGACTCTTTGGTAGACAAATCTTCCCAGTTAAGGGAACTTCAATTGGCCAAACAAAATTGTCCTGCTCCTCTCCACAGCTAAGTGCCTTCACAATCAAATAAAAAGATTTTTAATAAAAATAACGTACACTCCTTGACAACTCAAAATTTTCACTACCATGCATTGCACTATCACAATTGTTAGTGAGCATTCACTGAATTGTCTTCTTTTTTGAATAAATTTGCCTAAAATTGAAATACACATAAACAAAAAAACTATACCGGCATTTTAGCAAGTGCGACAATCTTAGAGCATGAAGTAGTAAAAAATGAAAACTTTAATTAAAATAGCCCTTCCTCTTTAAACTGCTTTGAATTTTTTAATTTTTTATTAAGTCAGGGTTCTATCAAAAGCAACCCCTCGACTACAATCTATAGCTTATATTTGGTAGAACTATAGTGCAAGAAAATGGTTGTGATTGTCAAATGTATCATCAAAAGATGAGGATTACAAAAGAATCATAAGTTCCAAACTATCAAATTATCTTGTATGTCAAATGTTGATCAACGCCATAGCTCTTAATTTCTTTTGTTGGCATGATGATAAATTTCACATGAAGTTGGTCATTCATGCAAGCTGCTACAGAACAAGACAAATAGAAGAGTTAGAGATCCAAAGAAGAATTAGAAAAACTTTGTCAGAGAGTACTTGGAAGTTCCAAATGATTTTTTAAGATAGTCAAGAAAGAAAATTTATCTCTTCTGGTGGTCACTGTTGCGTCCAAATCGCACACGCAAGTGCACGTGGTCATTCAAGTATTAAAGTGGCTCTTACAAAGAGCCGGGTATCGTACCCACGGGGACTTACGCTTAAAATCACTTACTTTCTCTAACTTCTAGCTAAGAACGAGTGTTATGAAGATTTCAAAAGTGATTTATGCTCTAATTCTAAGATTGTAACAAAATGTAACAAACACGATTCAATTTCAAGGGTTTAAAAATAGTGATTGGGTAAAGTCTAGGGCTGCAGCTTTTATTAGGATTCATGCAATTACTATCATTTAATAGGTATATATCAACTATCAAATCAATGAATCACAGGGTTAAATGTATGATCATGGTTTCCCGACCTCTAATCGCCTACGATAAATAACACCCTAACTACATCATTGAGCGGGGATATGATCGATTAAGTATCGAGCATTATGATTTCTTCCTATATAGTGACCCAAGCATGGTTTCTAAGTATATACCTATCCTAGATGCAAATTAACCCTAGTTATTAAGAATTAATCATGCTCTTTCTGTCCCATGTTCTATCTTATTATTCCTCTCCCGAGTTCAATTTGGATAATATATTTATTTCAATGGTGATCAGTCACGACATACAAAAAAATCAAGAACATAAGAAAGATGCATATGATAATTGACATTCACCTAATGAAAACTTAATAGATTACAATCATCATGTAGCCACAACCCTAGAACTAGGGTATTTAGCTACTCATAATCTAAGATACAATCAGTTAATGTGAACTTGTTTTAAAAGGGAGAGAAACTTACCAAAACATTCATCCTCCTTCTGTTTCTTGAACTTTTGAGGGAATGGGGGAGGTTGTTTCACTATTGGTTGCACTCTTTCTTCTTGTGCAACAACTTCACCATCTTTGGGTTCACTCTCTTTCAGCACAGTTTCACTGTTTATTTTCTTAGGTGCTAACTCATCCAATTGCAACCCACTGCGAGTACCTACCGTGTTGACCTGTTTGGGATTTAGATCAGTGCTACCTGGCAAACCTCCTTGCGATCGTGAGTTCTGGGCAGTAGAAAAATACCCGAATTGCTTCTCCACATCTGTGTAGCCAACTGGTTATTTCTCACATTAGCAGCTAACTGGCTTGATCAGTCATGATCTTTCTTAGCATCTCCTCCATGCTCATATTACCAGACTGCTTATTCGGTTGCTCTCGTTGGGCCTGTGGTTGGTACCCTTATGCATTTCCTTGGGGTCTATATTGATTTTGGCCTTGACCCTGATTTTAGTTTCCACCCTAAGAAAAGTTAGGATGGTTGCGCCAACTCGGGTTGTAAGAATTTCCATAATTTTGTTGGCCTCCTCCTCGTTGTGCATTGCCTACAAAATTAACAGAATCTGGGTTCTCACCGCATACCTCTGAAATATGGTCACCGCCTCCGCAGATCTCACACCAAAATGGTGGTTGTTGAACTGCATTTACATGCGCATGTTGTTGTCCCAATGATAGATTGTTGAAGTGGGTGTTCATCATATTCTGCATTGCAGCAATTTGTGTAGTTAAAGCAGTCACTGCTTCTACTTCTAGCATACCTGCAGTTTTTTGTATCACAGGTTTCACCCCTCCTCCGTTCCATTCGGGGTTTCCTGTGAGATCCTGTTCAACAAGGTGAATAACTCAGCATATATCTTTTCCAAAGCATGACCACTTGCAGCTGAATCAAGTAGAATTTTGGAGTTAGGCTCCAATCCTTCGATGAAGGTATGGACCAACACCTTATTAGATTGATGATGATGTGGACAGCTCATCAACATTTATTTAAACATGTCCCAAGCTTGGTACAAGTTTTCTCATCCCTCTGTCTAAAACTTAAGATGTCACTCCTCAACTTAGCTGTTTTCCCATATGGAAAAACTCTAATGAGGAACTTATGTGCTAAATCATTCCATGAGGTTATAGAGTTAGCAGGCTCAGAGTTCAACTTTCTTTTTGCTTCCCCAAGCAGAAAAAAGGGGAATAAAGTGAGCCTCACATAATCCACATTTACTCCAGTTGGAGTGTAAGTATCACTGATCTCGAGGAAATTCTGAATGTGACCTATTGGATCCTCATGCGACAGTTCAGTGAACTGCCCATTAGTGTGCAATAGTTGCACCATACTCTGCTTCAATTCAAACCTTCCACCAGCTTCAGGTTTCTGAATGCATGATGTCACATTGGTGGGACATGGGATTGCCACGTCTCTTACTTTCAACTTAGCCATTATTATTCCAGGTTCCTCTTGCTCAACACTTGTTACTGATATGTTGGTTCACTAGCAACAAGAGGGACTTGGTACGTAAGTCGTATTTACCTTCTCCGATAGTGAATAAACCTTTTTGATTCAGCTAGAGGCGATACTAATCCTTGATCATCGTCCAGTTTGAAATTTCAGAATAACCTGCAACAATGAATTGCTAAGATCAAGTTGTCAACACTTGCTTTTTAACCTTAGAAATCAGAAAAATCAAATAATTCCTAATTCTAAAGTTCCCAGCAGCGACGCCAAAAACTTGTTGCATCTAAATCGCATACGCAAGTGCACGTGGTCATTCAAATATTAAAGTGGCTCTTACAAAGAGCCGGGTATCACACCCACATGGACTTACCCTTAGAATAACTTAGTTTCTCCAACTTTCAGCTAAGCACAAATGTTATGAAAATTTCAAAAGTGATTTATGCTCTAATTCTAAGATTGAAACAAAATGTAACAAACCCGATTCAATTTCAAGGGTTTAAAAACATAGATTGGGTAAAGTCCAGGGCTGCAGGTTTTATTAGGATTCATGCAATTACTATCATTTAAATGGGTATATGTCAGCTATCAAATCAATGAATCACATGGTTAAATGTATGATCATGGTCTCCCGACCTCTAATCGCCTATGATAAATAACATTCTAACTATATCATTGAGCGGGGATAGGATGGATTAAGTACCGAGCATTACGATTTCTTCTTGTATAGTGACCCAAGCATGGTTTCTAGGTATATCCCTATCCTAGATACAAATTAACCCTTGTTATTAACAATTAATCATGCTCCTTATGTCCCAAGTTCTATCCTCTTATTCCTCTCCCGAGTTCAATTTGGACAATATATTTATTTCAATGGTGATCAATCATGAAATACAAAAAAAAAGAACATAAGAAAGATTCATATGATAATTGACATTCACCCAATGAAAACTTAATAGATTACAATCATCATGTAGCCCCAACCCTAGAACTAGGGCATTTAGCTACTCATAATCCAAGATACGATCAAGCAATGTTCAATTAACATAAATAGATCGAAAGAAAGAGAGTTTAGGAAAGAACCCTAAAAATGGTGAAAACGTTCTCCCAAGTCGTCGTTCTTCAAAACACAAAAAAAAGAATACCCAAATAAAATATAATAATGACCTATTTATACTAAAGTCAAAATGGCCAAAACAGGGGATACGGGGAGTGACGCGGAGAGGCTTTGCAGATTTGATTCAGGGTACATTAGCCTTCTCCGCGACGCGGACACTCCACGGAGTGTTCTGCCTAAAAATCAACTTTTGCGAACAAAACAATAATCCTTCTCCGTGACGCGGAGAGTACACGGATAGCTCTACCTAATATAGACTCTCGTGAATGTATTTAAGACCCCCTTCTCCGCGATGAGGAGAGGATACGTCATTGCCTTGGGATTCTTTTCTTCCTTGTTTTTCTTTGCCTCGGATCTTTAGTGGTTCCCAATGTCCATTTTAGTGCTCGTTTCTCCTTTTTAGCTCATCTACAGAAATAATCATGTTGGTTAGCTTACAAACAATTAAAAGGCTAGATAAAACTATAAATAAACATATATTGACTTCAAACTTAGCTTATATATAGGCATTATTAGATTTATAAGCATATAAATATGCCTAAGATCACTCACCAGTTGTGACATATCGCACCTAGAAATGACTATAAAGAGTTTAAAAAATGAAAATATTGATTTTTGGAAAGAATAAGGAAATCTGAAAATTTTGTCTAAGTTAAGAAAGTGAGTTTGGTCATTTTCAAACGTCCATAACTCATAGATCAGGATGAATTAGGAGAAGTTCTTGATATGGTTGGAAATTCCTTGGGAATATATTTCCAACACCGCCAAGTTTGCACGATTTCGACATCATATGAGTGAGATATGCCTTTCGAAAGTTGGGTTGTCGGATTGAGGAAAGTCTGAATCCGAAATTAAGGAAAGGCAAAGTAGTCTTTTCTCTAATTTATTTCCTAATTCTTTTTTAGGGATTTATTGGGGTAAAAACTTATTTTTGTCAGATTAGAAAAATTAAATTCACGCTTAGGGCTTGGAGAAAAGAGAAAAGAAGAAAGAAAGGGAGAAAAGCCAAGATTTTGCCAAGAACGTCAAGCGTTTGGAATGAAATTCGTCGGGGGTGATCCCTATTAAGGTATGTGAGATCTTTTAGTGATGGGTTAGTTCACCCACACACCAACTTGTTTCAATTCAGCGATTTTGGGTTGTTTACATGTTAAAAAGTGAAGTTTTAGAAGCACACCATTAAGTTCTCGATTTTGTTGTGTTGTTGAAGTTTCTTGTTGATTTGTTTCGTGTTTTCCAGGTGGATTTTCGAGTTAGATATATTGTAAGTTGAGAGTACTAATGACCCTAAGTGTTTGGGAAAAGAACTAGGGAAGATTGGAGGGTTTAGAGATGAAAAACGGAGAAAAAAAATCGTCAAAAACGTGGGGAAGGGGGTGGGGCGTCGCACCAGTCAGCGCGCCCCAAAAGGGGCTCTGAAGTTCACCCCCTAGGGAGACGTGCCAGCCAGCGCTCCCCAGAAACTCCTCTGAAGTTTGAGGGGTGGCGCCCCGCGCCTCTCAGAGCGTCAGGGACGCTAGTTCTCCCCATTCTTCCCCCACCTTTTCGTACTTTTTCCTAAGTGATGTACCTATGTTTCTTAGTTCATTCTAACACTCTAAGGCACATCTAAACATCATGAAATCATCCATAAACATGAGATCATGAACCTTGAATCCATAATCCAATTCAAGGAAAGTTAAGATCCAAGTCATAGAAGCTAAGAGTCAAAGTCTAGAAGTTAAGAAGCAGGTGAAAGCAAATTTTCTTAGAGTTTTCAAGAGTCTTTAACAAACGTTTTAACTTCGTTTCAAGGCTCAAGTTTGAAGTTAAGAAAAGAGCAAAGAGTTGAGTCCTTTTTATCAAAAAGCTATAAGGGAACTAAATATTCCTAAAGAGTTTATAAATGTTTTCACATTTGAGCAAGAAAATGGAACATCGATTCCAAGAGAGCTTTTAAGCTAAGTTTTGAGTAATTATCTCAATTCAAAGAAAGAGTTTTGTTTTTACAAACATATGAGCTAAGTATATTTTGGGAGTAGTATTGAGCACCAATATAGGGATGTGAGTTAATATTAACTCAAGTCTCCATAAACCATGTAGCCATCATAGGTAGTAAAGGATCATCTTTTTAGATGACTCCTTAAGATGTTTTTAGCATAGACTAGTGGATCCACTAAGTTAAGCGTTCTATATGACAGCAAAGTATAGGACAGTTCTGGCAGCATGGGCAACACGTTGTATCACCACTTAGGCTCACAGTGGTGGTTGTCGGTTAGAGAATCTCCCACAAAAGTTATATTACTTTTATATATAAGTAAAGTTGAGTTTGTTATTGCTTTATCTTTAACGAACTAAGTTGTTTACGTTGTTTTACAATCTTTATATATATTGCATATGTCTTATTGCTTTATATTGAGTTCAGTTATTCATGAGTTGTACAGAGCCAAGGTAAGTGTTCCTTCTTACTCTTCTCAAGCTTAAGTTGTTGTTTAGCATTCCAAATCGCATACTCGTACATTTAATATACTAATGCCAGTTGGCCTGCATCATCTTATGATGCAGACGCAGGTAACCAGGATTAGCATCCAGAGCTTCGTCGATCCAGCTTGAGCATTCAAAGTCTGTTGGTGAGCCTCTTTGCATTCCAGAGGACCCCTTTTATTCGCTTTCTAGTTTAGTTCATTAGGATGTTGTAGGGTTTGTCCCAACATCCATCTCAGTTGTTTAGAGGCTTCATAAATAGTTAGTAGTTCAGTTTTTTTTACATTATCATTCAGGTGTTGTTTATAGACTGAGTTGGCATTTTGGCTAAACTATTATTTGTCAAGTTATGCATGAGTTATATTTTCTTATGTTTAAGTCTTCCGTTGAGTTAAGTAAGTCAGGCCAAGGGTTCGCTTAAGGCCAACAATGGTCTTCGAGTGCCAGTCCCGCCCAGGGTGTAGGCTCGGGGTGTGACAAATTTGGTATCAGAGCACAGAGTTCAAGAGTCCTAAGGAGTCTATGAAGCCATGTCTGTAGAGTCCTATTTATCGGTGTGAAGCACGCCACATCTATAATTAGGAGGCTACGAAATTTAGGAACTATCTCACTTTTTTCACATTCATTTCGTGCGATAGAGTTAATCTCTATAAAAGCTCCCTTCTAATTCGTGCTTGCGCGTGTTTCAGATAATCATGCCTCCACGAAGAGCAGTCAAAGGTCGTCCTGCTAGACGCAATGTTGATGAACAACAGTTACCCAATGCACTTGAAGTGCAACCGCAAGGATAAGTCACTAATGCTAGTTCTGTGAGGCTATCCGGATGTTGAGCCAAGTTGTGACTAACCAGGTGGGGAAGCAAAGAGGAGCTCGACAAGAAGAGGCTGACACTTCAACGATTCGTTAGTTCTTGAGGATGAACCCTCCAAGTTTCACTGGTTCGAGCACTGTAGAGGATCCAGAGCACTTCATTGAGGAACTGAAAAAGGTGTTCAATGTAATGCATGTTACTGATACTGTGAGAGTTGAGCTAGCTGCATATCAACTAAAGAATGTTGCTAGGACTTGGTTTGATCAGTGGAAAGGGGGTAGAGCTAAGGATACACCACCTGCGAGTTGGGCATGTTTTGAGGAAGCTTTCTTGGGGCGTTTCTTTCCTCGAAAATTGAAAGAGGCCAAGGTACATGAGTTCCTCACACTTAAGTAGGATTCTCTAAGTGTCCATGAATATGGGTTGAAGTTCGCCCAACTATCCCATTATGCTCCGGAAATGGTTGCGAACATGAGGAGTATAATGAGTTTGTTTGTTGCTGGGTTATCTCGTCTGTCAAGTAAGAAAGAAAGGGTTGCAATGCTTATCGGAGACATGGACATATCAAGGTTAATGGTTTATGTGCAGCAGGTGGAGGAAGAGAAGCTGAGGGATAGGGAAAAGTTCAGAAACAAGAAAGTTAAGACAGGAATGAGTCCAGGAAGCAAAGAGGTAATGTGAACAGTTCGTCCTTTCAGCAAAGGCAAAAGGGGCCTGCTCCATCGTCTGCTAGTGCATCTGCACCCAGAAACAGAGGTGAGTATAATGGCCAGAATTCGCAAAACTTTAAAACTAGACTTGCACAGTCTAAAGGTAGTGTGGCACAAGGAGGTAACTGGGCTCCTGCATATGCTAAGTGTGGTAGAAACCACCCAGGTAAGTGTCGTGAGGGCCAGACAGATTGCTTCAAGTGTGGACAAGAGGGTCACTTCTTGAAAGAGTGCCCAAAGAACATGCAAGGTAGTGGAAATTAGGGAAATAGGGCCCAATCTTCATTAGTTGGTCCCCCAGACAGAGCTGCACCTAGAGGAGCTATTTCATGTACGGGCGGAGGGACAAACCGTCTCTATGCAATCACCAGTCGTCAAGAGCAAAAGAACTCTCCAAATGTTGTTACTGGTATGATCAAAGTCTTTGCTTTTGATGTTTATGCTTTGCAAGACCCAGGAGCAAGTTTATCTTTTGTGACCCCTTAGGTTGCAAATAAGTTTGATGTTCTTCCTGAGAAACTTTGTGAACCCTTTGTGTTTCTACACCTGTTGGGGAGTCTATTCTAGCTGAGCGGGTTTATCGTGATTGTGTCATTACCATCAATCATAAAGACGCCATGGCTGACTTAATTGAACTAGATATGGTAGATTTTGATGTCATTCTAGGTATGGATTGGCTTCATGCTTGTTATGCCTCCATTGATTGTAGAACTCGAGTTGTCAAGTTTTAGATTCCTAATGAGCCAGTTATAGAGTAGAGTAGTAGTTCAGCAATGCCTAAGGGTCGTTTCATTTCATATCTTAAGGCGAGAAAGTTAGTTTCGAAAGGTTGTATCTATCACTTAGTCCGAGTTAATGACTCTAGTATTAAAGTACCTCTCATTCAGTCAGTTCCTATAGTAAGAGAGTTTCCAGAAGTCTTCCCTAATGATCTACCCGGAGCCCCTCCTGAGAGAAATAGACTTCGGCATAGACATCATTCCAGATACTCGTCCTATTTCTATTCTGCCATATAGAATGGCACTAGTAGAGTTGAAAGAGTTGAAAGATCTCCTAAATAAAGGTTTCATTCGACCAAGTGTCTCACCTTGGGGAGCTCCGGTCTTATTTGTGAGAAAGAAAGATAGTTCCCTTAGAATGTGTATAGACTACCGCCAATTGAACAAGGTTACCATCAAGAGCAAGTATCCTCTTCCAAGAATTGATGATTTTTTCGATCAACTTCAGGGTGCTTCTTATTTTTCTAAGATTGACCTCAGATCAGGTTACCATCAGTTGAAAGTAAGGGAATGTGACATTCCAAAGACAGCATTCAAGACCCGTTATGGTCATTACTAGTTTCTGGTTATGTCATTTGGTTTAACTAATGCACCAGCAACGTTCATGGACCTTATGAATAGAGTCTTTAAACATTATTTAGATATGTTTGCTATCGTCATCATTGATGACATACTAATCTATTTAAGGAATGAAGAGAATCATGCTAGCCATCTCAGAATAGTTCTTTAGATTTTGAAAGATAAGGAATTGTATGCCAAGTTCTCTAAGTGTAAGTTTTCTCTTGAGTCTGTGGTGTTCTTGGGCCACATAGTTTCCGATGATGGAATTAGAGTGGATACTCAGAAAATTGAGGCAGTACAGAATTGTCCTAGACCCACATCTCCAACTGATATTAGGAGTTTCTTGGGTTTGGCTTGCTATTATAAAAGGTTTGTAGAGGGGTTCTCGTCTATTTCGTCTCCTTTGACCAACTTGACACAGAAGACAGTGAAATTTCAATGGTCTGAAGCTTGTGAGAAACACTTGCAGGAATTGAAAAAGAGGTTGACTACTGCCCAGTTTTGACATTACCAGAAGGTACTCAGGGTTTTGTGGTGTACTGTGATGCACCTAGAGTTGGTCTGGGTTGTGTCTTAATGCAGAATGGCAAAGTTATAACTTATGCCTCCAGACAATTGAAAGTTCATGAGAAGAACTACCCAACCCATGACTTAGAGTTGGTTGCTGTAGTATTCTCTTTGAAGATATGGCGTCATTATTTGTATGGTATGCATGTGATGTATTCACTGATCATAAGAGTCTTCAATATGTGTTCACCCAGAAAGAGCTTAATCTCAGACAAATGAGGTGGTTAGAATTACTAAATGATTATGACATGAATATTCTTTATCACCCAGGTAAGGCTAATGTTGTTGTTGATGCCTTAAGCATGTTGTTTGTGGGTAGTACTGCCCATGTTGATGAAGAAAAGAGAGAGTTAGCGAAATATGTGCATAGACTTGCAGGCTTAGGAGTCCGACTAATGGATTCCACAAAAGGAGGAATAGTGGTGACGAATGGGGCTGAATCAACAGTAGTGTCAGAAGTGAAAGAAAAGCAAGACCAAGATCCCATTTTGCTAGACTTAAAGGCAAATGTACATAAGCAAACATTATTAGCTTCTGAACAAGGGGGAGATGGAGTATTGAGATATCAAGGTAGATTGTGCGTACCTATGGTGGATGGACTCCAAGAGAGGATCATGGAGGAAGCTCATAGCTTCAGATATTCCATTCATCCGGGTTCCACAAAGATGTATCGTGATTTGATAGAAGTGTATTGGTGGAATGGCATGAAGAAGGGCATTGCAGAGTTTGTTGCTAAGTGTCCAAATTGCCAACAAGTGAAAGTTGAGCACCAAAGGCCCGGTGGTTTGGCTCAAAATATAGAACTTCCGAAATGGAAGTGGGATATTATAAATATGGATTTCATCACAGGTTTACCAAGGTCTCGCAGACAACATGATTCTATTTGGGTGATTGTCGATAGAATGACAAAATCGGCCCACTTTTTACCGGTAAAGACTACCCATTCAGCAGAAGATTATGCTAGGTTATATATTCAGGAGGTCGTAAGACTTCATGGAGTCACAGTCTCCATTATTTCAGATAGAGGTGCACAATTTACTGCACAGTTCTGGAAATCTTTTCAGAAAGGCATGGGTTCAAAGGTGAACTTAAGTACTGCCTTTCATCCTCAAACAGATGGGCAAGCAGAACGCAATATTCATACTTTAGAACATATGTTGAGGGCTTGTGTGATTGATTTCAAAGGAAATTGAGATGATCATCTACCTCTCATTGAGTTTGCTTACAACAATAGTTACCACTCTAGCATCCAAATGGCTCCATATGAAGCTCTTTATGGGAAAAGATGTAAATCTCCTATTGGATGGTTTGAAGTTGGTGAAGCAGGGTTGATAGGACCAGATTAAGTTCATCAAGCTATGGAGAAGGTGAAAAGAGAGATTGAAAATAGCACAGAGTCGTCAGAAATCCTACACTGATGTTAGGAGAAGGGCGTTAGAGTTCGAAGTATATGATTGGGTATATTTGAAAGTTTCACCCATAAAGGGAGGGTGTTATGATGTTTGGTAAGAAGGAGGAAGTTTAGTCCCCAGTATATTGGACCATATCGCATAGCCAAGAGGATTGGCCATATAGCTTATGAGTTGGAGCTACCACAAGAGCTAGCAGCGGTTCATCCGGTGTTTCACATCTCCATGTTGAAGAAGTGCATGGGTGATCCTTCATTGATCATACCAACTGAAAATATTGAGATCAAGGATAGCTTATCTTATGAGGAGATTCCGGTTCAGATTTTAGATCGCCAAGTTCGCAAGTTGAGGAACAAAGAAGTAGCTTTAGTCAAAGTCCGTTGGAGGAACCAATTTTTTGAGGAAGCTACTTGGAAAGCTGAAGAAGATATGAATAAGAGATATCCACATCTCTTTGAATCCGAAGAGAATGCAGATCAAGGTACTAATTCTCTTCTTAGTACTATCTAAACTATGAGTAAGCATGTTGTTACTTGCTTTTGCTTGTTGAGTGTTGAACTTGATGTTGCTACTCTTAGCTTAGTGAAATAAAGCTCATTCGAGGACGAATGTTCCCAAGGGGGAGATATCGTAACATCTCACACCTAGAAAATACTATAAAAAGTTTAAAATATGAAAATATTGATTTTTGGAAAGAATAAGGAAATCTGAAAAATTTGAATAAGTTAAGAAAGTGAGTTTGGCCATTTTCAAACGGCCATAACTCCTAGATCAGGATGAGTTAGGAGAAGTTATTGATATGGTTGGAAATTATTTGGGAATATCTTTCCGACGCCACCAAGTTTGCGCGATTTCGACATCATATGACTGAGATATGCCTTTCGAAAGTAGGGTCGTTGGATTGAGGAAAGTCCGAATCCGAAATTAAGAAAGGGCAAAGTACTCTTTTCTCTAATTTATTTCCTAATTCTTTTTTAGGGATTTATTGGGGTAAAAACTTAGTTTTGTCAGATTAGAAAAATTAAATTCACGCTTAGGGCTTGGAGAAAAGAGAAAAGAAGAAAGAAAGGGAGAAAAGCCAAGATTTCGCCAAGAACGTCAAGCGTTTGGAGTGGAATTCGTCAGGGGTGATCCCTATTAAGGTATGTGAGATCTTTTAGTGATGGGTTAGTTCACCCACACACCAACTTGTTTCAATTCAGCGATTTTGGGTTGTTTACATGTTAAAAAGTGAAGTTTTAGAAGGACATCGTTAAGTTCTCGATTTGGTTGTGTTGTTGAAGTTTCTTGTTGATTTGTTTCGCGTTTTCCAGGTGGATTTTCGAGTTAGATCTGTTGTAAGTTGAGAGTACTAATGACCCTAAGTGTTTGGGAAAAGAACTAGGGAAGATTGGAGGGTTTAGAGATGAAAAACGGAGAAGAAAAATCGTCAAAAACCTGGGGGAAGGGGGTGGGGCGTCGCGCCAGTCAGCGTGCCCCAAAAGGGGCTTTGAAGTTCACCCCCTAGGGAGACGTGCCATCCAGTGCTCCTCAGCAACTCCTCTGAAGTTTGAGGGCTAGCGCCCCGCGCCTTTCAGAGCGTCAGGGACACCAGTTCTCCCCATTCTTCCCCCACCTTTTCGTACTAGTTCCTAAGTGATGTACCTATGTTTCCTAGTTGATTCTAACACTCTAAGGTATATCTAAACATCATGAAATCATCTGTAAACATGAGATCATGAACCTTGAATCCATAATTCAATTCAAGGAAAGTTAAGATCCAAGTCATAAAGCTAAGAGTCAAAGTCTAGAAGATAAGAAACAAGTCAAAGCAAAGTTTCTTAAAGATTTCAAGAGTCTTTAACAAACGTTTTAACTTCGTTTCAAGGCTCAAGTTTTAAGTTAAGAAAAGAGTAAAGAGTTGAGTCCTTTTTATCAAAAAGCTATGCGGGAACTAAGTATTCCCAAAGAGTTTATAAATGTTTTCACATTTGAGCAAGAAAAGGGAACATCGACTCCAAGAGAGCTTTTAAGCTCAGTTTTGAGTAATTATCTCAATTCAAAGAAAGAGTTTTGTTTTTACAAACATATGAGCTAAGTATATTTTGGGAGTAGTATTGAGTAATGATATGGGGATGTGAGTTCATATTAACTCAAGTCTCCATAAACCATGTAGCCATCATGGGTAGTAAAGGATCATACTTTTTAGATGACTCCTTAAGATGTTTTTAGCATAGACTAGTGGATCCACTAAGTTAAGCGTTCTATGTGATGGCAAAGTATAGGAAAGTTCTGGCAGCGTGGGCAAGACGATGTATCACCACTTAGGCTCATAGTGGTGGTTGTCGGTTAGAGAATCTCCCACTAAAGTTATATTACTTTTATATATAAGTAAAGTTGAGTTTGTTATTGCTTTATCTTTAACGAACTAAGTTGTTTACACTGTTTTACAAGCTTTATATATATTGCATGTCTTATTGCTTTATATTGAGTTCAGTTATTCATGAGTTGTACAGAGTCAGGGTAAGTGTTCCTTCTTACTCTTTTCAAGCTTAAGTTGTTGTTTAGCATTCCAACTCGCATACTCGTATATTCAATGTACTAATGCCAGTTGGTCTGCATCGTCTTATGATGCAGACGCAGGTAACCAGGATTAGCATCCAGCGCTTCGTCGATCCATCTTAAGCATTCAGAGTCTGTTGGTGAGCCCACTTGCATTCCGGAGGACCCCTTTTATTCTCTTTCTAGTTTAGTTCATTAGGATGTTGTGGGGTTTGTCCCAACATCCATCTCAGTTGTTTAGAGGCTTCATAGACAGTTAGTAGTTCAGTTGTCTTTACATTATCATTAGGGTGTTGTTTAAAGACTGATTTGCCATTTTGGTTAAACTATTATTTCTTGAGTTATGCATGAGTTATATTTTCTTTTGTTTAAGTCTTCCTCTGAGTTAAGTAAGACAGGCCAAGGGTTCGCTTGAGGCCAGCAATGGTTTTCGAGTGCCAGTCCCGCACAGGGTGGAGGCTCGGGGGGTGACATAAGTAATGACATGTCCCATGTTCAAACAAACTTTAGATTAAGCTATCATTTGATAAAAATCTTATCTTCAATTTCATAGGCATAGTTAATAACACAAAACAACATAAAGAGGATGTGTCTACTACATACCAACTGCTTGCTTGGTACTACCAGGGGAATTATTTACTTCAAGAGATAGCCCCACTAGTCATTATCAACCTACTTTATTCGTGGTCTTAGACAGGAAATTACTACGTTTGTGAGAATGTATATAAAAAAAATGTCATGTTGAAATAAATAGAAGTATAGATAATTTACCTTGTATTTGATCTATTCAAATAGAAGAAAGTTATTTCAACCACCACATTTCTACCCCCAGATCATAGTCTAATTATCAGTACTTGGATCTGTACCCCCATATCATGAAATTAAGATCATGAAGAATCCGACCTCTAAATACACATCGGTTTTGAACACCCTCACCCAAATCTGAGCAACTTAGGTTGAAAGTAAAAGATTTATGCCCTAATGTATCTTGTAGACTACAGGAAGAACTTTGAATTTCTTTTGAGTTTAAAGAACAGAGTAAACAATACAAAGATGTAAAACATTTGCTATAAAAGCTTTCCAACTTTTTTGAAATTAAAACAGTCCTAGATGACGGTATAGGGCTAAACCATTCACCAAAAGCATTGAAACTTGAAAGAATATTTTTTCTGAAATAGAAACATAATTCATTTACTACAGATTCTAGGTATTTCCTACAAGTAACAATTCTACACAAGCAACTATAGAAATTAAGAAAAACATATTTTCTTACAAATCTAAAATACTTCAAGTAAATCTCATACATGTGATTATTTTTCCTCGGCAAGGTCAGATGACAAGATCTCAAGCTTCCTTCGACATTAATATGGTCAAAGAGGCAAGTTTTATCCTCTCTGTTAGTATCCTCTTTTTATCTAGGTTGCTTGGACTCTTCAAAAATGTCAACGGTATTTTTCAAGTATCTAACACGGGTACGGCAACATTTTTGGAGAGTCCGAGCAACTTAGCTTTTTATCATGTTCTTATATCAGTCAATGATTTTGTGATACATAGATACAATTCTAAGCCAATAGGTAGAACATAGAAATTACAAATAATAGTTTTCAGGTACCTTCCATCTCGACCAACTTACCAAAATAAATAACAAAAAGGATGTGATTCAAGTTGTTAAGAAATTTTTAGGTTTACTCTGGATATGTATCAAGCCATTGACGATAACATGATCCTTTCATTCTCAATTCGCCACGAATAAGGCAGAGATCAAAGATCCACCAGCCGGCCTTAATTCTACTTTAGCCATAACCATATCATTCGGAATATTAATTTTGTAAATGTCTCTAAGTCATGCCAATGAGGGCCTTTGCCCTTCTTCTCTTCAATAAAAAGTGTTTTACTTTGAAAAACATCAAATTCACAAATACATGCCTACTGCTCACAATAAGCTTCTTGTGATTTAGACATCAATGAGACATTACATAGGTTTAATCATTAATGCGTTAGAAATAACATATAGCAGACGTCAATATTAGAAGGGTTGCAGTATTGAATCATCCTTGTGTGTCCAAACGTCGGAGTTGGACGACCACGTAGTAACTAATCTCACAGTTGTGTTTTCACCGACAACTATGACGTTGAAAGAGGTCCTTCCTATAGGTGACAATATAAGTTTAATATTAGAAAAAGAAACGGTAAAACTAGAAGATAGTTTAACTGCTATGGTAAGAATAACAAAAGAAAATGAAGAAATAGATAGAAGAACGGAAATTGAAAAAATAAAACAACAAGCAAAAAAGGAAGTACAACAATTAGAAGAACTAAAAAATACCAAAATAATAGAGCTAGAAAAAGAGCTAGCAATATTAAAAGAAATGTATGAAATAAAACAAAAAGAAGAAGAACAAAAAAACAAAATTAACAAATGAGATAATTAAATTTAAAGAAAAATTGCAACTAGAAGATGAATTAGAAGAAAAAGAAGAAAATAACCAAGATAATCTACCCGAAATAAGAGTTGATGAAATAAACGACGATAATCTAGAACAACATTCGGAAACAAGCGAAACATATACGGAACTTTTAGCAAACATATATAATACAAAGAATTTAGAAATAAATACAGGAGACATAGACATGGATGAAAAACCTAGCACATCAGGAGTAAAAAACCCAAAAGATTTAAATCCAAAATATTATAATAAAAACTATGAACAATATGATAGAGAAAAAACTATATGGGATAAAAGATTAAATAAAAAATGGACACCTAAACCAATAACTGAACGACATGATTTTTTAGATTTAGACTGTGTAGCATATATAAATAAAACAATCCAATTATGGATAGGATATATATCAAAACAATTAATAGATAACAAAATAGTAATAACAGAGACACCAGGATATATAGAAAGAACGCTTATAGGAACAGTAAAATTATGGCTACAAAATTTATCAGATAAAAGTTTAAAAACTCTAAGAAGTAATAAAAAATCTAATGGCGAATTAGCTACTACAACTATAGAAATATTATATAAATATGAAGTAGCTATAAGAAATGAATTTAGTAGTATGACAACAGAAGTAGAAGAACAAAATAAAGAAAAAATCATAAATCGGAATCTAATGACAAAATTAGCAATATGTACTATGTGTTACATAGATGAATATACATGTACATTTAGAGAATATTATTATAAAGGAACATATAACACAGAAGAAAGTAAAGAAATAAGAAAATTATATTTTACAAAATTACCAAAACCTTTTAATTCAAAAATAATAAAAAGTTGGAATGAAGCAGAATTAACAGATACATTAGAAGCTAGAATGAAATTCTTGCAACGATGATTTATGGAACTATGTGAAAAACATAAAGAAGAAATAAAAATGGAAAAAATATTAGTAAAAAACTTGGCATATTGCAAAAATAAAACAGCACCTCAATTTGGTTGTATGGATAGGTATTATAAAAATAGAAAGAAATATAATAAAACATACAGACCAAGATATAAATATAAAAAACCAAGAAGAAGATACTATGTAAAAAATTACAAAACCAAAAGACCATATAGGCCAAAAAGAAAACTAACGGAATGTACTTGTTATAATTGTGGAAAATTAGGATATATAGCTAGAGATTGTAAATTGTCTAAAAATTCAAAGAAAAAACAAATATCAGAAATAATAATAGACAATGAAAAATATACGCAAATAGAATACGTAGATTATGAATTAGAAAGTGAAGATAGCATATATGAATTATCAGAAACCGAAATAGACGAAATGGAAAATAATTCATTAACAGAATCAAATAATGAACACTATATAAATGACTGAAACAGATATACAAATAATAACTAAAGAAAAATATCAAGATGAAGAATCGGCAGAACAAAAAATAATATTTGAACAAATAAAAGGAAAAGAATTAGATCTAAGCATAGCAAAAATATTCGAAATACCAACAATAAGAAACTGGTTTAAACGACAAAAAGAAGAATATTATGTAGTAAGTCAAAGAGAACATATCATAGATTGCAAATACACCAAAGGAAAGGCTAAAATACCAATAATAAACAAGCGAATAAAAAATAAAGAAATACAAGATATTAAGGATAAAAATCCAATTAAATATGTACATTTAGGAGGAACGGAAATATTAATAAAAGCATGTTTTAGAGAAGAAATAGATATACCCATAGAAATATACTTAACAGATGATAGGATCATACAACCTATAGAAAAAAGTATAATAAGTGCAGTAAAAGGTAACCTCATATACCAAAAATTTAAATTTATAATAAGTGATAACTACTCAGTAGCAATAAATGACAAAAATATAGATAAATCATTAGTATTATATTGGAAAATGTCAAGAATAGAACTAGCCCCGGGAAGTAAAATATTTACAGCTAGATGTAAAAACTTATATGTTTTAACAACAAAACATAAAATAACAGCAAAAAATAAAATAAATAAAATAAAAATAGAAGATCCCTTTGAAAGAATAGTTACGGTCATAGATAAGAATGATTATAGTTATAATGAGATTGACATAGAAGAAGATTTAGAAATAGTAAAAGAAAGATTAAGCACATCAAAAAGAATAAACTGTGAAATACCACAAACATCATCAAAAATGAGTACCTCAAGAAGAATAGATAAAACTCCACAAAAATCAATGGAAGAAGAAAGAAAACCACATCATTACTACATAACGGGAATAATGGAACAACGAAAATATTTAATATTAATAGATACAGGACGAGAAGAAAACTATATTACAAGAGAATTAGTGACGGAAGATGAAATAATAACTACTGAACAATCATGCCCCGAACTACCAAAAGCATTAACATATACCGAAGAAACTACGGAAAAGGAAATAATCATTGGAGGAATACCAATAATAATAAAGTTTAAAGTATATCAAGGAGATGAAAATATCACATTAGGAATAAAATGGCTAGAACAAGTAAAACCATATAATCTAGAAGATAAACAGTAGACAATAAATTATGAAAATAAAAGAGTAATAATAAAAAGGACTTTAGTATGATAAAAATATGAAAATATATATACTTGCAAAGATAACAATAGAAGGATATTACAATAGATATTACACACCAATGATAGATACAGGAGCAGAAGCTAATATATGTAAATACAATTGTTTACCAGAAGATAAGTGGAAAAAATTAAAAACACCGATAGTAGTAACAGAATTTAATAATGAAGGAAGCATGATCACATATAAGGCAAAAAATATAAAAATACAATTATGGGATAAGATATTAACTATAGAGAAAATAAATAACTTTGAATTAACTACAAAAGATATGTTATTAGGGATGTCATTTTTAGAAAAATTATACCCACATATAATAACAAAAACACACTGGTGGTTCACAACACCGTGTAAACAAAAAAATAGGAGCAAAAAGAGTAAATAATAAAAAAACGAAAAACAACAGAATGGATAAAAGGAAGCGAAAAAATTACACAAAAATTAGAAAATATAAAAGAAGAAGACCCTAAAATAGAATTAATTATATTCTCCATAGATAAAGTAAAGATAATCCAAGATAAGTTAGAATTATTATATAGTGAGGATCCTTTACAAGGATGGGAGAAACATAAAGCAAAAGTAAAAATTGAGCTAATTGATAATAATAGTATAATAACCCAAAAACCATTAAAGTATAATTTTAATGATTTAACCGAATTTAAGATACATATAAATGAATTACTAGAAAAAGGGTATATACAAGAAACCAATAGTAAGCACACAACTCCGGCATTTATTGTAAATAAACATAGTGAACAAAAAAGAGGAAAAAGCAGAATGGTTATTGATTATAGAAATTTAAATGCAAAAACTAAAACATATAACTATCTGATACCAAATAAAATACTAAAGATAAGACAAATACAAGGATATAATTATTTTAGCAAATTTGATTGTAAATCAGGATTTTATTACTTAAAATTAGAAGAAGAATCTAAAAAACTAACAGCATTCACTGTACCACAAGGATTTTACGAATGGAATGTATTACCATTTGGATATAAAAATGCACCAGGTAGATACCAACACTTTATGGATAACTATTTTAAACAATTAGAAAATTGTGTAGTATATATTGATGATATATTACTATATTCTAAAACTCAAGATAAACACATAAAATTATTAGAAAAATTCATACATATTATAGAACATTCAGGCATAAGCCTAAGTAAAAAGAAAGCAGACATAATGAAAAGCCAAATAGAATTCATAGGAATACAAATAGATAAAAATGGAATAAAAATGCAAACGCATATAGTACAAAAAATAATTAACTCAAAGGAACAGCTAGATACGAAAAAGAAATTACAATCATTTCTAGGACTAGTAAACCAAGTAAGAGAATATATACCAAAATTAGCAGAAAATTTAAAATCATTACAACAAAAATTTAAAAAAGATGTAGAATACCAGTTTGATAAGAAAGACCAAACACAAATACAAAAAATAAAATTATTATGTAAGAACCTACCTAAACTATATTTTCCGGATGAAAACAAAAATTTTACTTATATAGTAGAATCAGACGCTAGTGAAAAAAGTTATGGAGGAATCTTAAAATACAACTACGATGGAGAAAAAATAGAACATCATTGTAGATATTATTCAGGAACATTTACTAATACAGAAATAAAATGGGAAATAAACAAGAAAGAATTATATTCAATGTATAAATGTTTACTATCATTTGAATCATATATCGTATATAACAAATTTATTATAAGGACAGATAACACACAAGTAAAATGGTGGCTAACAAGAAAAATACAAGATTCGGTAACAACAAAAGAAATAAGGAGATTGGTATTAAATATATTAAATTTTACATCTACAATTGAAGTAATAAAAACTGATAAGAATGTTATTGCAGATTACCTATCACGACAAAGCTACTCAGACTGAGACTGAGGAAGAAGATACAATTGAAAAGATACTCAAAGCCATTACTACATTTTGTACAAAAGTGGATAGTATGGACAACGAGATAAAAAAGCTAAAGACTAATGAAGATAATCTGAAGTCTAAAGCTAGTCAGCAGCATGACTATTAAAATGCGAAGCTACGTCGATCGGAAGACGAAAAAAACTAGAGCTAAAAGGAGACGATGGAAAACTCCTTAAAACCCATAATGTTTGTTTAAATACAGCTGCAGGTACAAGCAAACAAGTTAGCGATAAACAACATAAAAATGCGAACTTAAACCAGCTATTCGAAAAACCATTTACCCAAAAGACACCTAGACATATGTCCATAGAACCACAAACATCTACATACGCAGATAGTTTGCAAAACCAAAATGAGAAAAAGACATATAACTACATCACACGAACCTATATCGAAAATATACACAAAATCCAAACTTATTTAAACCGCAACCCCAGATCAACTACAAAAGAACCAAACCAAGATCATTTGACACGAAAGTTACAAGGATATAAAAAGTTAATTGCACGGCCAAAAACTAACGCTAATTTAGTAAGAACATGTTACAACTACGGACTGTTAAATACCGTATACACATACGACGGAGAAGAAGTTAGTGGAATACCAGAACTACACAAAACATTCGTCACATACAAAAGAGTTACAAAAGGAAATTTATTTTATATAAAATTCTATACAGCACCAGCAAAGATATTATACGAGGAAATAAAACCTCCAATACAGGTTATCAAGATAGGACTAACTAAAGATATGATTATACTCGAGGACATCGGACAACAAGAAGAGATATGCAAAATAGAGATACCAAGTTTTTATGCCAACAAAAGAATAATTGGTATATCAACTATTATACAAGAGTTAGCAAACAATTATTTAAACGGAAATGCTATATGAAGTTATTACTCGAGAGATCAATTAATGATATATTCAAATTCAAGAGAACTACGAAGAGGAGATATGGATGAAGTCCAGCGATGGATTTTATCAGTATTAAAACTAGAAGAACGACCTACGACAAGAGCACTAAAGGCAGGATTTATTTCAACAGAGTTATTAACCAAATATTGCAAGTTAATTGGACATAAATACCCTGATCATATATGTTCAAAGTGCAACGGAGAAGATAACATAATTCCAGATGTAGACTTGGAATGATAATGAAGATAGAAATGAAGATAACAATAAAAGATAAAGGAAGACAAAGGAAGATGGACAAGATAAGAAGTCAAGAAAACTAAAGTCATCTATGTATAAAAAAAATGTAAAAGTCATAAAGTTATTTAACTTATTAGAAATAGTAGTAGACATGTGTAAAATAGGAATAGTAAAGTTGTTTGTTTGTAAACACAAAAGTCATGTAAAGTTGTTTGTTTGTAGACTTATTGTAAAGTAGAAAAGATGTAAAGTCGTAAAATAAAAGACAAGTGTAAAGTAGGAATAGTATAAAGTAAATAGTATAAAGACACATGTAAAAAGGGTGGAAAAACTTTACTAGTATAAATAACAAGCCATTAGGCATATCTAAGGCAAGGCTTTCTCGACGGAAAGCAAGCCTTCTTTGTACACAAAAATATTCTCAATAAATATTGAGTTACTAAAAACAATTGAGCAATCTGAAATCCAACCAGATATTTCAGATAGCATGAATAAGCAAGAAGCAAAGGTATATTGTTTAAAAAATATGCAGAACTAATTTCATATATTCCTGAATATCATATATATGATTGAATAAATTTATGTTAGTTATTATGTATTAGAATTATTTGAATCATGATTTCTAGTTTATTAGCACACTGGAAACAGGGAGAAAACTTCTATACTATGTCATCCTAATGTTGAAACCGGTAGGCGAGGAAAGCCGTTTAGGGGAGTAAACAAAGTTGATGTGCTGATAAGAAGGAAGTATCCGCTAAAGTACGATGCTAGTAGTGACAGGAGAACATGATAAACAGATAGTCTAGTTCATAATGATCTAATATGAATTTAATCAATTATGAATATGATAGGAAGGAATAATTTGAAATAAAAAATCTGCATGATAAAGAACATGACTACATACGTTCATGATGAAATAATAAAAAACTATGAAACTTTAATCTTATATATACTTAAAGATATAAAAATAATTGAATTAAGAAGAATCATATGGGAAAAAATATTTAATGATAATGAATCAGAAGATATATTAAACCAACAATGGTATGAAATAGACATACATGATTTAGACTACGAAAGAATAGAATGGTATGATTTAGAAACAAATTCAGATTAAAATGAACTACGAATATTTACAATATTGGATAGAATCTATGGAAGATATAAAACTATTAGACCAATTAATGGAAGAAAATTTATCTATGTACCAAAGAACCCAAGATATGTTATATCTAGAATATATCATAAAGAATATTAATGAAATACTCAGATTAAAACAACTATCGGAAGAATATTACAATAAATATTATTACATTTTACCATGAATTCCGCCACCCCAAAAAATAATATTAAAGAAATATCAAGATTAAGACACTTAGCAAAAGAATATTATAATGAAATCTTTAAAATGAATTACTCACCTACCACACTACCACCTACCACACTACCACTACCATGAATTCCTCAACTACCAGTTTCGCACCGAATATATATATATGATGTTTGATTGGTACTTAGCATGAGCCCAATATTTTAAAAGCTGAAATAACGATATTACCCTTGTTTTAACATTAATAAATTTGCTGGAAGAATGATCAATTCACATAAATATTTGTATTAAAAAGGATAGAGGGATCAGAATGAATCATCAAAAACCACTATCACCCATAACCCAATAACAACCACTAAACTAAGCCAAACTGGTAGGCAATGTTCATTGACTATAGATAGGAAAAGGCATAGATTTCCCTCTGAATTTGTCCCGAAAAGTCAGTTACCAGCTTAAACTATTATGACGACCTATTACACACCTTTACAATTTAAAAGTAAATTTATTTACCCTCTGAGACGTGTAATACCACTCTCACAATATGTGGTATATTACACTCGCTGCCACATCAGCGCCATGCCAGAAATTTTAAAAAAATATATATTCCTTTTTATTTCTAATTAACTTTTTGTTTGTTAACTATATTTTACACTAATTAATCTCCAATTAATTACTGAAATTCACTAATAATTATATTTTCTTCATAAAAAAATTACAATAAGATGAAAATTTTAACAATGGCTGCCAAGAACACTAATCAAAACATGAAGCTGATTTAAGGAGTGGAAAATTCTCCCGTTTCTCTCAAAAAAGACCGCCATAGCTGCAGCGGCTAAGAAACCCCCAAAATTTAATCCAACCGATGACAATAAGAAATCTTTTGTTAACAAACACAAATCAAAACCCACAAAACTTAGATTGATGATAATTAATTTGCTAAGCAAGCTGAGAAGAAGTCGAAGAAGGAAATTTTTTTGCTTAAAAGCAAGAGGAGAAAAATGTAATTCCTCAAGAGGGTGGGATTGAAGAAGAAGAAGAAGAGGGTGGGTTGTGAAGAAGAAGAGATGTGAAGAGTGGGGTGGGGTTTAATTGAATTTTGAATTTTTTGTTCTACTTTAATAAATATGACACGCCTATTTTTATTTTTATTTTAAATTATTTTGCCACATCAGTTTTAGGAGGTAAATAAATTCACTTTTAAGTAGTAAATGTGTGTAATAGGTCATCATAATAGTTTAAGCATGTAACTTACTTTTCGGAACATGTTTAAGGGAAAATTTGTGCCTTTTCCCGACTATAGATAGATAAACAAACAGAAAATAAATCTTACCCTTTGGACTAAAAAATAACACATGTCAACAATCCAAACAAGCATTATTATCTAATAGAGCAAAATTCATTCGAGCTAAACTAAATCCGAATCAAACGACACGAAAAGTAAGCAAAGCAAATAAGATCAAAAAGGAGAATAATGCCAAGTCTTTAATTAAGGTGCAACAATTATATTAGTTATACTGATAATGTATATAACTAAAACTAAATTCTCGTCATCAAGAAGGTAAGTACTTTTAGACCTTTGAATCTAGATCAATAGATTCCTTGTCCTTTTGAACTTGTTGGCTTGATAATTGTTCCGTTTCATTCATAGGATGGAAATTTGGAGCTATTCCAATGACATCGCTAGGAACAATAGGATCTTCTTGGTCAGATTCTGTGCAATTTGGAAGTCCTTGTAATTTCTTGTTTCTTCCCCCACAACACCATGTATAATCCACATATTATTATTACTCCTCCTAACACACTATTATTCCAACACATATAAATAAAGTTACATTCATAAACAAAATACTAAAAATTACTAGAAATAGCAAAGCAAGTAAAATTATGTAATTCAATGGATATCGAGCAACTAAAATCGACTTAGCACTACAACAAATTCGATTATCAAGGACAAATAATTTCGTCATTTATAAATCATATTTCGTCATTAAAAATCGTTTGAGACGAAAAATAATTCGTCAATCAGTTGTCGCTAAAAGTATACAACAATGATTTAGTCTGATTATCATAAACAAATATTATATATATATATATATATATATACTAGATATAAAATGCACGTGCTATGCACGGGCCCAACGTGTATCATTTTGTAAGAACAATTACGACTTTTCTCTTTTATAGTTTGATTATCATAAACAAATATTGTTTCTATACAATAAAAAAGGGATAAACTATAATAATATTGTCAAAACTATTTTTATAAAGGGAAAAGGGTCTGACACGATCTTTTGCTTGCCCTTCTCTCAAATCCTAATCTTTTTAATTTTATTTTAGACAATAATCATTTTAACAATTTTGACACGATTATAGTGGTCACTTTGATTTTTAAAAATTGTAGTTTATTTATTAAATATGAATTTTGCTAATGGAGTACCTAAACATTAAATTGTTACCCTACATACAGGAGAAAACAAATGAAAAAATGAAGATACAATATGTAATTAGTGCAAATTAAAAGAATACCTTCCCAAGTGTAATTTCTCATTGAGAAATAAAGAACCGGCAATGGCAACACATACAAGCATTAAAGGGTTGAAAATAGACACGAACAATGGACCTCTCATTCTTACACAAAACATCAATAAAATGATTGCTAATCCAGAAGCCACTACCCCCTACAAAAAAAAGGCATTTCTATAAAGTCAAACATTTCTATAACATCATCGTTTTTCTGAATATTTTTTTGCCACTATAGCGAGATGTTATTATAGAAAACATATAATATAACATAACATACTGTTATTATAGAAAACATATAATATAACATAACATACCGCATAAAGTACTGCAAACAGCATAGGGTTCCATCCTAATTTCCATTGGGTTCAATCTCTTTCAGTAGAAATGGCATAAACTCCAGCTTGAAGTGCTCCCATAATGGACATTAAGGTAGTGCTAGAAAAATGGCAAGGGTATAACTCACTCATCTTGGCCTAAACATTGAACACATTAGCAAATAAGACTAATTAGAGTATATTTGGACCTACATACATATATATATATATTAAGGGCATATTTGATCCAACTTAATTTTTAAGTTTTAACCATAGTTATGCAATAATTTGTGGAGTTGCACTTTATGAAATAAAATAGTTAAAATGTGGTGAGTTTTCTCATCAATTTAAGGTGTCATATAAGCATATTATGAGCAACTTTTAAACAAGCTAACTTAATGTATCATAATATATAATTTAAATTATAAATGCTAGGTGAGGACATAATAACTATAATATCACAAATCAAAAAAAATATTATTATGTTGTGATTTGAAACATATATTGATTTACTACTTTAGAGATTATGTACATTTCATATATTATGCATGCAACTTTGGGTTTAATTAATCTGTGATTAGTTAGTCAATGTAATGATATTTACATTTTATTCATCAATACAAATGAAATTCTATCAATGTGAAACCAAAAGTAATTACTACAATTTAACTAAATTACTTCATAAATGCAATTTCATATGGTACTGCATATAGTTATATTCAGAAACTAAATTGGATCAAATATGTTAAAGTTTTGTGTGAAAATAAAGCCATTTTTAGCCATATTAAGTAATCTAATGGATTTTTCATAATTTTAAAAAAATGACAAAAATAAGAACAAGTTTATTAGTTGAATATTACCTGAAAAATGAGGGATAATGCTAAGAAAAGCAACTATAAATAGCCAAAATAGAACCCAAAATGTGAGCATATGGTTTTTGGTTTTGCTAAGAGGCTGCCACGTGTCCTTTAAAGTCAAGTTTAATTAACCAAGTTTTAATTTCCAAGCCTTTGTAAAAAGTGAGAAGCATAGCACCAACAATTCCAATTAATGTTCCCAACACTTTTGCTTGTCCTGCCCTTGTCTTCAAATTCAACTTCTCCAACCTAATCAAATAAGTCCAAATCAACTATTTTAGTGAGAATTTGTTTCCATGATACACTTTCCAGTGAGTTAGGTCGATGGTAAATTATGAGTGGAAAAATCATGTTTTTCAAAGTAAAAAAAGCAATTATTTCTATTAGTACCTCCAAAACAACTTGTTATTTCTATTAGTGCATAGCACGTGCATTTTATGCGATTTGGCAAACATTACTAAATTATTATTCAACGAGGGTATAGTTTCATTTAATTACTATGTGTGACTACAGTTTTATAATTTTTGCCATTAATTATGGGACTCACGCTTACCTTGTATACCGAATCAATAAAATTATTCTCGGCATTTCTATATACTTTTATACAAACTCAATTTTATCTCTCCTTTCTCCATTCCTTAATTCTCTCCTAAAATCATTCATGCACTGATGCGCATCCAATTTGAATTTTGAAATTCACTATCCCTCCTAATCGTGATTTCACTTTTGTAGGTAACCGCATAAATCGTGTCTCAACTTTTTTTTCGCTTTTTCATTTGTATATGTCTTATGCTTGTTATTTTTGGGTAATTTTTCTCAAAAATCTCTCATCTTTCCTTTGATTTTTAGTCTTTTTTAAAAAAAAATGGATGATGAAACTCCATCTAAGAGGATTATGAGAGGCATGTCATTGCATTTCCAAGTTGTTGATAATCGACCTTTGTTTTCACTTGAGGAGTCATGTGTCTTGTCCTAACATTCATCTTTGTACTACATATATATATATATATATATATATATATATATATATATATATATATAGTACAAAGGTCGATTATCAACAACTAGATATAAAATGCACGTGCTATGCACGGGCCCAACCTGTATCATTCTGTAAGAACAATTACAACTCTTCTCTTTTATAGTTTGATTATCATAAACAAATATTGTGGATAAACTACAATAATATTGTCAAACTATTTTTATAAATACATAGAAGGTTTTGAAGTATAGATGCCACGATAAATACATCATTACAATTTCTCTCTTATGCTTAATCAATGATGCTCCCTAGTAGAATTTGAGGAATTTGAGATCAAGGAGAGATGAACACTTGCAAGAGAGCGAGCTGCAAATCAAACAGTGATATAAGCTCTATTGTAAAGTCATACTCAACAGTCATAAGATGACATTCATTTTCTGAAATGGCTCATAGATTTCAGTGGTAGTTAGATTTTGTATTAGCTTAGTCCATACTACAAAGGGACATCCTCATAGGAGAGTTTACAAATTCATTGCCAGATGAAAATCAAAATTACTGCTTCAATTTTTCATTTATACTATAATAAAACACATGTACTTTTAAGGCCTATGTGCAGAAGTGTAATAATATTTTGAAAAATAACAGAAAGTTACTGAAAATTTTCAAAATAACTAAAAGTTCAAGAAGCTTTTCAAAATAGAAGTATCTCCATGACCGAAGCAAGAGCTTATGAATGACTTGTTTTCGCGTTAGCTTTTCTAGTTCTTTCTTCCAACTCTTTCCTCTTCAGCTTATAGTCAAAACTATGAATATGTATCATTGTGATACAAGATGCAAGGTATTTCTTTAGCTTAAGCCTCCTCTTATAATTATTTATTATCCTTGCCGCACAAATACATACTCAAGCACAAATTATATATTCAAAGTACACATAAAAAGCTTAACGAAGGTAAAACACTCACCTTGAAGCCTCGTTCGTCTACCTTCTTGTAATTGTAGGCATAATAGAGAAGTTGGCATTTTCTTACCGTCTCCACACTGCAACGACTCTTTGGTAGACAAATCTTCCCAGTTAAGGGAACTTCAATTGGCCAAACAAAATTGTCCTACTCTTCTCCACAGCTAAATGCCTTCACAATCAAATAAAAAGATTTTTAATCAAAATAACGAACACTTCTTGATAACTCAAAATTTTCACTACCATGCATCGCGCTATCACAATTGTTAGTGAGCATTCACTGAATTGTCTTCTTTTTTCAATAAATTTGCCTAAAATTGAAATACCCATAAACAAAAAAACTATACCGGCATTTTAGGTACGACAATCTTAGACCATGAAATAGTAAAAAAAGAAAATTTTAATTAAAATAGCCCTTCCTCTTTAAACTGCTTTGAATTTTTTAATTTTTATTAAGTCGGGGTTCTATCGAAAGCAACCCCTCGACTACAATCTATAGCTTATATTTGGTAGAACTATAGTGCAAGAAAATGGTTGTGATTGTCAAATGTATCAGCAAAAGATGAGGATTACAAAAAAATCATAAGTTCCAAACTATCAAATTATCTTGTATGTCAAATGTTGATCAACGTCATATCTCTTAATTTTTTTAGTTGGCATGATGATAAATTTCACATGAAGTTGGTCCTTCATGCAAGCTGCTACAGAACAAGACATATAAAAGAGTTAGAGATCCAAAGAAGAATTAGAAAAGCTCTGTCAGAGAGTACTTGCAAGTTCCAAATGATGTTTTAAGATAACAAGAAAGAAAATTTATCTCTTGCGGTGGTCACCAATAATGACATGTCCCATGTTCAAACAAACTTTAGATTAAGCTAGCATTTGATAAAAATCTTATCTTCAATTTCATAGGCATAGTTAATAACACAAAACAACATAAAGAGGATGTGTCTACTACGTACCAACTGCTTGCTTGGTACTACCAAGGGATGTATTTACTTCAAGGGATAGCCCCGCTAGTCATTATCAACCTACTTTATTCGTGGTCTTAGACAGGAAATTACTACGTTTGTGAGAATGTATATAAAAAAAATGTCATGTTGAAATAAATAAAAGTATATATAGTTTACCTAGTATTTGATCTATTCAAATAGAAGAAAGTTATTTCAACCACCATATTTCTACCCCCAGATCATAGTCTAAGTATCAGTACTTGGATCTGTACCCCATATCATGAAATTAAGATCATGAAGAATCCGACCTCTAAATACACATCGGTTTTGAACACCCTCACCCAAATCCGAGCAACTTAGGTTGAAAGCAAAAAATTTATGCCCTAATGTATCTTGCAGACTACAGGAAGAACTTTGAATTTCTTTTGAGTTTAAAGTACAGAGTAAACAATACAAAGATGTAAAACATTTGCTATAAAAGCTTTCAAACTTTTTTGAAATCAAAACAGTCCCAGATGACGATATAGGGCTAAACCATTCACCAAAATCATTGAAACTTGAAAGAATATTTTTTCTGAAATAGAAACATAATTCATTTACTACAGATTCTAGGTATTTCCTACAAGTAACAATTCTACACAAGCAACTATAGAAATTAAGAAAAACATATTTTCTTACAAATCTAAAATACTTCAAGTAAATCTCATACATGTGATTATTTTTCCTCGGCAAGGTCAGATGACAAGATCTCAAGCTTCCTTCGACATTAATATGGTCAAAGAGGCAAGTTTTATCCTCTCTGTTAGTATCCTCTTTTTATCTATGTTGCTTGGACTCTTCAAAAATGTCAACGGTATTTTTCAAGTATCCAACACGGGTACGGCAACATTTTTGGAGAGTCCGAGCAACTTAGCTTTTTATCATGTTCTTATATCAGTCAATGATTTTGTGATACATAGATACAATTCTAAGCCAATAGGTAGAACATAGAAATTACAAATAATAGTTTTCAGGTACCTTCCATCTCGACCAACTTACCAAAATAAATAACAAAAAGGATGTGATTCAAGTTGTTAAGAAATTTTTAGGTTTACTCTGGATATGTATCAAGCCATTGACGATAACATGATCCTTTCATTCTCAATTCGCCACGAATAAGGCAGAGATCAAAGATCCACCAGCCAGCCCTAATTCTACTTTAGCCATAACCATATCATTCAAAATATTAATTTTGTAAATGTCTCTAAGTCATGCCAATGAGGGCCTTTGCCCTTCTTCTCTTCAATAAAAAGTGTTTTACTTTGAAAAACATCAAATTCACAAATACATGCCTACTGCTCACAATAAGCTTCTTGTGATTTAGACATCAATGAGACATTACATAGGTTTAATCATTAATGCGTTAGAAATAACATGTAGCAGACTATAACCAAAGGATTAGATTACTTAACTTGTGCAACATGGATATTGGAAGGGCTGCAGTATTGAATCATCCTTGCGAGTTCAATATGACGCTGAAAGAGGTCGTTCCTAAGTATTCTTTGAAAGCTGAAGATGGAGAATTGAAGGGATCCTCTGTTTCGGCTTTGGAGAATTGCCGATGTTTCTAGTTCTATGTTTTTGAAGAAGAAAGGGTGTTTCTAGACAATTTGGAAAAGACAATTCTACCTTTGGTCGTCCTTTTGATGGCATTTCTATACAAGTAGAAAGAAATATATATATATATATATATATATATATAATGTTTGGTTGGCACTTAGCATGAGCCCAATATTTTAAAAGTTGAAATAACGATATAAAATTACCCTTGTTTTAACATTAATAAATTTGCAGGAAGAATGATCAATATATGGTGTATTACACTCGCTGCTACATCAGTGCCATGTCAGAAATTAAAAAAAATTATATTCCTTTTTATTTTTAATTAACTTTTCTTTTCTTAACTATATTTTACACTAATTAATCTCCAATTAATTATTAAAATTCTCTAATAATTATATTTTATTCATAGCAAAATTACAATAAGATGAAAATTTTAACAATGGCCGCCAAGAACACTAATCGAAACATGAAGCTTATTTAAGGAGTGGAAAATTCTCCCGTTTCTCTCAAAAAAGCCCGTCGTAGCTGCAGCGGCTAAGAAACCCCCCAAATTTTATTCCACCAATGACATTAAGAAATCTTTTGTTAACAAACACAAATCAAAACCCACAAAACTTAGATTGATGATAAGTAATTTGCTAAGCAAGCTGAGAAGAAGTCGAATAAGGAAGAAGGAAAAATGTTTGCTTAAAAGAAAGAGGAGAAAAATGTGCTTCCTCAAGAGGGTGGGGTTGAAGAAGAAGGAGAAGTGAGGAGAAGTGAGGAGATGTGAAGAATGGGTGGGGTTTAATTGAATTTTGATTATTTTGTTCTACTTTAATAAATCTGACGTGCCTATTTTAATTTTTTTTAAAAATTATTTTGCCACATCAGTTTTAAGGGGTAATTAAATTCACTTTTAAGTAGTAAAGGTGTGTAATAGGTCGTCATAGTTTAAGCGTGTAACTTACTTTTTGGAACAAGTTTAAGGGGAAATTTATGCCTTTTCCCGACTATAGATAGATAAACAAACAGAAAATAAATATTACCTTTTGGACAAAAAAATGACATATGTCAACAATCCAAATAAGTATTATTATCTAATCGAGCAAAATTCATCGAGCTGAACTAAATCCGAATCAAACAACACGAAAAGTAAGCAAAGTAAATAAAATCAAAAAGGAGAATAATGCTAAGTCTTTAATTAAGGTGCAACAATTATATTAGTTATAATGATAATGTATATAACTAAAACTAAATTCTCGTCATCAAGAAGGTAAGTACTTCTAGACCTTTGAATCAAGATCAATAGATTCCTTGTCCTTTTGAACTTGTTGGCTAGGTAGTTGTTCCATTTCATTCCTAGGATGGAAATTTGGAGCAATTCCAATGACATTGCTAGGAACAATAGGATCTTCTTGGTCATATTCTTCACAGTTTATTGAAGGTGTCAATTTGGAAGTCCTTGTAATTTCTTGTTTCTTCCCCCACAACACCATGTATAATCCACATATTATTATTGCTCCTCCTAACACACTAATATTCCAACGCATATAAACAAAGTTACATTCATTTTTTTAAAAAAAATAAAAATACTATAAATAGTAATGCAAGTAAAAAATATGTAATTTGATGGAAATGGGGCGATTGACGTCAGCTTAGGGAAATATGTCCAAATGAGGGATATTTCTAAATAATTTCATAATAGCAGAGGTATATTTGACCTTAGAGTATAACTAGGCATAAACTTAACTATGAAACGAATGTAGATGAATATCTTTGACCTTTTTCCCTTAATTAAATGATCAAACGTCTGAGCCTCTTAATTTTTCACTCTTTCTACCCATTAGTACCCCTTCCTTACATCCTTTGCTTGCCCTTCTCTCAAATCCTAATCTTTTCATTTTTACTTTAGCTAATAATCATTTTTCAAAAAAATCAAATTCTCTGAAGAATGTGATCATGATTTGCTAATCTGAGCTCAAAAGATGAAATGTGCAGAGAGTGAGAGAGGAGAAAACAAAGGATAAGCGAGAGAGGGAGAGAGAAAGAGACGAAGGAGAAAACAAAGGCTGAGTTAAATAATAACCTATAAGAGGTTATTTGGTATCTAGTAAAGAGACAACTTATGCATATATTAATTTTTGCATAAGTTATACAACATTTGATAGCTAGTTATGAAGTAAGTTATTCATGTATAGAATAAATACGATGCGTATTTGCAATTTATGATACCATTGAATTTGTTTTGAAAGATACTAGTGATATTGATGTCTAATGCAACTAATAATTCAGAGGAAACACCAAGAGTTGGAGTAGATGCATCGATAGCTAGTTATGAAGTAAGTTATTCATGTATAGAATAAATACGACGTGTATTTGCAATTTAAATATGAGTTTTGCTAATGGAGTACCTAAACATTAAACTGTTACCCTACATATAAAAAAATGAAAAAATGAAGATATATACAATATGTAAATAGTGCAAAAAGAATACCTTCCCAAGTGTAATTTCTCATTTAGAAATAAAGAACCGGCAATGGCAACACATACAAGCATCAAAGGGCTGAAAATAGACACGAACAATGGACCTCTCATTCTTACACAAAACATCAAGAAAATGATTGCTAATCCAGAAGTCACTACCCCCTACAAAAAAAGGCATCTTTATAACGTCAAACATTTCTATAACATCATCGTTTGTCTGAATATTATTTGGCCACTATAGCGAAATGTTATTATAGAGAACATATAATATAACATAACATGCAAATGAACAGTTCCAAAGGAATTAGGCGTTAAAGTGAAATGTTATTATAACAAATAAATGTTATAACGTACCGCATAAAGTACTGCAAACAACCTAAGGTTCCATCCTAATTTCCATTGGGTCCAATCTCTTTCAGTAGAAATGGCATAAACTCCAGCTTGAAGTACTCCCATAATGGACATTAAGGCAGTGCTAGAAAAATGACAAGGGTACAACTCACTCATCTTGGCCTAAACATTGAACATTAGCAAAAAAGTGAACAAAATAAGAGGAAATATCAATAGTACTATCAAATGCCCTAGAATGGTCGGGCAATCAATGAAAGAACATGAAACCATTCTGTTTTAATAAAGGTATAAAATTGACTTTAATTTATCTTTAGCGTTAATAAAAGTTGGGCTAAAAATGTCTTATTTCACATAAGACTAATAAGAGTATATTTGGACCTACATACATATATATTAAGGGCATATTTGATCCAACTTAATTTCTAACCATAGTTTTATAATAATTTGTGGAGTTGCACTTGTGAAACAATATAGTTAAAATGTGGTGAATTTTCTCATCAATTTAAGGTGTCATATATGATATAACCACATTATGAGCAACTTTTAAACAAGTTATAATGTATAATTTAAATTATAAATGCTAGGTGAAGACACAATAACTATAATATCATAAATCTAAAAAAAATTATTATATTGTGATTTGAAACATATTTTGGTGTCCTACTTTACATTTCATATTATGTATGCAAATTTGGGTTTAGTTAACCTATGATTAGCTAGTCAATGTAATGTTATTTACATTTTAATCATCAATACATATGAAATTCTATCAATGTGAAATCAAAAGTAATAACTACAATTTAACTAAAATTACTTCATAAATGCAATTTCATATGTTACTGCATAGTTATATTGAAAAACTAAATTGAATCAAATATGCCCTTAATAATTGGTATTCGATTAAATTTTATGTTAAAATAAAGTCATTTTGGCCCAATTGTTTTAATGGTAGGGAAATATTTTTGGCCATATTAGTAATCTAGTGGATTTTGGGTGGCAAAGAGCCGACATCGAAGTGTTAAACCTTTCCATCGATGTGAGCTCATATTTTAAAACAAATAAGGACAAGTAATTAGTTGAATATTACCTGAAAAATGAGAGATAATGCTGAGGAAAAGCAACTACAAATAGCCAAAATAGGACCCAAAATATGAGCATATGGTTTTTGGTTTTGCTGAGAGGCTCCCACGTGTTCTTTAAAATCAAGTTTGATTGACCAAGTTTTAATTTCCATGCCTTTGTAAAAAGTGAGAAGCATAGCCCCACCAATTCCAATTAATGTTCCCAACACTTTTGCTTGTCCTCCCCTTGTCTTCAAATTCAACTTCTCTAACCTAATCAAATAAGTCCAAATCACATAGTGAGATAGTTGTGTCATTTTTTAAATATATATATAATTCAAAGTAGTTGCATTTCATATAGTTAAACTAGAAAATAAATCTTCCATTCTATATATCAGGTAAAAATTTAAAAAGTTAAAAAACGAAAAATATTACTTTTTTTAATTTACTACGGTAAATTTATTAGTGAGATAGTTGTGCATTATCCATTGATTAAGTACTTTTATATATAATAAATTATCCAAAAATTTTAAAAATTAAAATTAAAAATAAAAGATGCATGGGAATCGCACGTGACCCTATCACTTATTCCAATTAATGTTCCCAACACTTTTGTTTGTCCTGCCCTTGTCTTCAAATTCAACTTCTCCAACCTAATCAAATGTGTCCAAAATCACATAATCGGCGCATTCAGAATTTAAATTTTATAGGTTTGATATTTATGTTTGTATGAACTTCAAATTCAACTTCTCCAACCTAACCAAATAAGTCCAAATTACATGGTGAGCACATTCAAAGATAGCGTTTGACCATAAATTTTTAAATATTTTTTGTAAAATTATTTTAGATGTTTGATCAAAAATTTTGAAGAGAAATATTTGACTTTTCAAAAAATATAGTTTTTATACTCATAAATTTTAAAAACTATTAAATATATTCATAAGTTTGTATTATCATTTTATAATAATAGTGTTCCGTGAAAATCCATTATAATGAACATATATAATTAATATGAATTTGAAAAAAGAGAGAAAATAAAAGGAAAATACCATTGATTTGTATATGAAAAACTACAATTACAATTTTATAATTGGAAGTGATCTCGGAGAACAAGCTCAGATAAAAATGGTATAAAATATGCTTATAACAGTATAAATTTTGTATAACGAACTAGGGATGAAATCTAAACTATAAATTATGAGTGTTTTTATAAAATATAAAAACTTGGGATAATTTAAATTTTTAAAAATTCTCATATACTAGAATTTAGCCAAATTCTTGTTTTTTTTAGAACTTGGGATGTTTGCCAAGTATGAAAAATTACATGGCCAAACATTTATCCTCAAATTTTTCCCAAATATATTTGTGGTCAAATGGCTCCAAAATTTAAATTTTATAAGTTCAATATTTATGTTTTTACCGCTAAATTCATAGTACACTTTGAAATTATAGATTCATAGTCTAATATTTATCAACTTCTTACTAATTTTTCACCAAACTTTTATATTCAATATTAAAAAAATGGTGAGTTCAACTAAATCCATTTACATCTACATTTACATGAGAGTTCATAATCACACCCGTCACATAAGTTTTAGGTTTCAAATTCAATTTCGTCCTAGCTAATTATAATTAGTATAATAGTTTACCATATAAAAATCGAATTGGAATAATTGTAACTCTGAAAACTTGATGAGTCAATCCACCTCGACATTAAATTTAATTACCTAAGTTTAGGGATCACAAATTAGTCGTACAACAACACTTATAAGAAGTTTTCTAAGAGAAAAAAAAATATATTTAAAAAGTTATTATTTTCTTAAGAACGTAATGAGTGTTTCGTAAGTGAAACAAGAGATTCTAGAAGAACACCCTAAATTAGTATTTGGAAATTTCTTATTTTTTCAAAACTTCTTCAAGCAAATTTTTTATAAAAAAAAAAAAACGAATAAATAATTTGTTGGGTTTTTAAAAGGTGTGAATGAAAAATGAAGAGTTGTGACTTTTATGAAGAGTTGTGATTTTAATGAAAAGTTACGATTTTTATGAAGAGTTGTGACTTTTAGGAAAGGTTGTGACCTTTCAGAAGGGTTGTAACTTTTCAAAGGGTTGTGACATTTTCGATAAGACACAATAAGCATCTGTTCACACTATCCTTTGTTGTAAATAGAGGGATTTCCTCTCATTTTAAAACAATCAATTTTTTGGACTTCTACTACTACTAAATCTAGTATTCTAAGTGTACTTAATTGTCGTTGTCGTTTAGTGGTTCGCTGACACCTTGGTTTTAGGTACCGATACACCGATCATGTGTAAGATTGTTCTATCCTGGGAGGATATATTTCATTAACCTCAGGTACTTGAGGGAATAATTTCTTTAAGGGGACACTGTGCATTCAGCGGGCTCAATTTTCTTCTTTGAGAAAAATATTTTGTATATTATTTCTAATCTGATTCTATTTCTCTACTGGTTTTAATTTTCTAATTTTGAAAATACTCTTTAAACTTTGTTGTTTCTTATCAAGTTCTTCAAAGTTGGTGTTCTAAGTATGTAAGGAATACAGGATGAACAACATCATTTTCCTCTAGAAATATTTCCGCTTTATCTAGTTCACTTATAAAGTCAAACATAAATTACTATTCTCACTACTAAAAAATCTTTAGTGGCTATTTCGATCGAAACGGTGAGAAAAGAAAAATAATAATAATTTTATGAAAAAATAATAAAATTTTACACTATTTTAGTGAGAATTTGTTTCTATAAAACGTCTTCCAGTGAGTTAGGTCAATGGTAAATTATAAGTGGAAAAATCATGTTTTTCAAAGTAGAAAAAAAACATTTATTTCTATTAGTGCCTCCAAAACAACTTTTCAATATAGCCAAAAGTATACTTTGTGCAAAGGGATGAAATTAATATAGTAAAATTGGAAATATATACCTAAAGAATATGGCTATAATGAAAGTGATGCCAGGTATGAGATTAAGTGTAGCTGTAGCAAAAGTTGTTGAAGTTAGGACTAAACTTGCTGCAAACAAATTTTGTGGCATTGAACCCCTGCATATATAAATATAAATATAAATATATATAATAAATTAAATCAGAAATAAATGCATGGATTAATTAGTTAATGGCAGACATGTACTTAATTGAAAGCACTAGTACCGAAATGAGATTTACAAGAATCTAGTAAATTGCAGAGCTCATAATAAATTACATCCTTTGACAAAAAAAACTTTCAAAATTTAAGAAATTTAAATTCATTTGAAAAAATTAACTTTTAATTTTAATATTTCTAATTTTCTATTATCAAAATCTAATAGAGTATAAAAATAAAACAAATAATTCATTAATCGAATTTTGTTCAGTCGAATAGTGTCACATAAAGTAATATAAAGGACTCCTCCATTTACTATTTTGTTCATTAAGATAAGAGTGTAATAGATATAGATTATGTGTACAAAATAAATATTAGAGGTTGGAAATACTGCTATAAAGATTCTTTTATTTATTCATTTATTTTTACACAAAATAATATTTTTGACTAAGATAAAATATTTTTAACCGTAAAAGCCTGGATCGTTTTGTTAATAATACTCTTAAGATTTTTTTTTTTATGTGTTTGTTTTCTTTCCATAAAAGTGGATTTTTTTTTATTTTAATTTAAAGTTGTGAACTATAAAACCAATTTTGACAATCAGAAAATTTCATACTTTTTATTTATATTAATTTTTATAATAATTTTGAAATATTAACTAAAACATAAATAAAATTAAAGGAATATTTAATACATATAAATACTTTGAATTTAATATTATTTATACAAAAATATCATTTATTAAAGATAATAGACAAATCAGTAATGAATAGGATCCTAACTGGAAAAGTCAAGAATTCTCATAAAAAGATTTAATTTTTTTTGTTTTCATTTAAAAATAGTCAAATTAATATATTTTGTAAATATAGTTTACATAGCACATAGTTAATTGATTGAATGAATGAAGTAAAAATGGAACTTACCCGAAGAGTGCAGAAAGAAACCCAAGCAACATTACCATCCATGTCATTTTTGGCCTACTCTTCCTACATATATTAAACATAACAACCATAAATCGTTCAAATTTTTCACTGAAAAATGTTCAAACGCTATTCAAATATTTTGATTAGATCGGTAAAATATAAAAAAACAATAATGTTTTCACATAGAAAATTTTTCAATATTTATGTGAGAATCTGTTTGTTATCATGTTCACAAAATCTTATTCTATAACACGAATTTACCAGAAGTCTGCGATGGGAAAAACATGTATTTCTAGAAGTGAATTGAAAATTATCAATTATTTGACTCTGAAAAACAGAAACGCGAAAAGTAGATTACCTATCAAAGTAGAGAGCTAAAGGAAGAACGGTAGCGGCAGCAAAGAGGAATCGATAAGCAATTAAAATCCTTAAACTCATTCCATCATTTGATGCTAATTTATACAATAAAGTCATTCCTGCATAACCTATTTGTATAAAAACCATCATTATAATTGGCTTTAAACCATGCACTTTGTCACAAATCTTCCCCATTATTTCAAGATTTGTAGTTTTTTGTTGAAAAAAAACTATTTGTTATATATATATATATATATATATATATATATATATAAGAAATAAGAAGACAAAGAGGTGTGCTTATTAGTTGGATTATTTTGGTTTGGAAAAAAATCATAAATAGGGGAGTTAATTGTTGAAAAGAAAATATGTGCCAGATTACAACAATCCACGTGTGGTCAAGTTGCTAGAGACGTCTAAAAGTATTTTTGCATGTAAATATTAACAAAGAAAAAAGAGATTAAAAGATTTTAATGCATTAATTTTTACTGCACGTCACCGCTTACGCTTTTACTCTAATGACTAAGTTGTCCAGACTCTTCGAAAATGTTATTGTATTCATATCAAATTCCTCAAAAATACACTAGAAGGATCCAACAAGGATCCATCGATATTTTTAAAGAATAAATTCGAGCAACATAGACTATCTACGTAATTTGATTTCTTTGGAACTAATTAAAAACCATTTTCTACATAAATCTCACAACTTCCCTCTTTGGTCCAACACCAAAATTGTATTCTTTGTTACTCAATCATCCAAAAATATCGAATGCATAACGATTTGATGCAAGTAACATGACATTTTGAAAAAAAAAATTAGCAGAATATTACATCAATAGCTTTTTAAATATGCTAATAAATTTTGTTTTATACTTAAGTTATGATGTGTTTTATTTGTAAGCTTCTGAATATATGATTAAATATTTTTATAATACATTGATGAAGTGTACAAAAAACATATTTGAACATATTCAAGTGATCATTACCTAGTCAAGCTTAGGGGAAATATTGGACATGAGTTTTGTTTTTGTTTTGTTATGAGTTTATAACTATTAAAATGGGTAAATTTTATTTATTTATCTTTGCAATAAACTATGAAATATTATCATATCAGACTAAGAATAATTATAAGGAAAAATCACCCAATATATACATTTAAGAGTCAATATTACAGGTTTTAAATCTACTTTTAAAAAATTCTTGCTTATAACAGTTTAATTACGGGTTATAACATATCATTAATTATTTATAAATTAATTAAATTTTACTTTATTAAATAAGTACTTTTTTGTAATTTTATATTATTATTAAATTATTTAAATAAAGAATACCCCATAATTATCTTTTACACAATTATAGAATTTTACATTGATTACACTTCCTTATTTAATGTTATACTCATAACCTCCCATTAGTTAATCCCATCACCCTTCCCCCACACATATTCAACTATACACGCTATTACCCCACTTTCACCTTCTTCTCTCCCATTTTTCTCACCAGCCAACTACACCAACATTCAATCTTTCGTCCAATTTTTTTTCCCAACAAAATATTTTTAAGAAACTCATTGAAACGCCTCAAAAGAGTTTCAGATTGGGTGAAATTGTTGAAAATACGACGAATATTCAAAATCCTGCAACGGATGGTTCATCTAAGTTGAAGGAGCGACAAAGAGAGAAAAAAATGAAGAAAAAAAAAAGGTCACCCCTGCAAATCAAAAGGGGAAGAAGATGAAGGGGAAAATTGTTGAAACCCCTTCTAATTCCGATTTTGATTTTGTTACTGAAATAAAAAAGAAAAAAAAATTTAGAAGTTGGAGCATCTTCAAAACCATTAACAAGAAGAACAACAAAAAGTTATTTTTTTTTTAACTTTTGGACAATTTTTTTGTGTTTAAGTATTTGATGATATATTATATCATATGTTTTCTTTCAGGCAGATATCGTTTACATATGAATTACTGATGGCCTATTATAATTTCAAGATACTATTTTGAAAATATTAGTATGTTTCCAAATTGTACATTTATTGGATGAAATCTATATGAAATCTGATTAATATGTGTATGACTACGCTTAAATGTTTTGATTTTGAAATTTAATGAATTGTGATATAATAATGGTATACAAATGGTATGAATTGCGTTTTAACATTGGTGTGATTGTCTATTAACTGTGTTTATGGTATAAATTATTAAATTGGTATGAAAATGGTATGATTTGTCAAACTACTGATTTTTTCTAAAAAAAATCACATTATGCTTACTTTATATTCTAAACATATTTTTGGATGAAACATGTATGAAATCTGATTAATACGTGTATGCCTATGAGTTTAATATTTTATTGTTGGATATTGTATGAATTGTGATATAATATTGATATACAAATGGTATAAATTGTGTGATTATATGAATTTATCAATTTTTATGCATGTTGTTTGAATAAAACGTGTATGGAATTTTGATTAATATTCATGTAAACTTACATGAAATTAAATACTCAGGATACCATAATTAAATTTTATAATTATCACTAATATTTACACTATCTTATGTATTAAGCTGGAATAAATTTTATTTTTAACATTATGCAATCTGTATGATTAATGAATGAACAATATATAAAGAATAAACGGTATATTAAACACTAAGTTTATAATGCACTTCAAATCAATTATGTTTCATATCAAAACAAAACATTAATCTAAACGACAAAATACAATAAAAATTATATATAGTCTAAACAAATAAACAGTCATTAGTTTTGCACAGGATAATTTGAACATGCTTCATGTTGTGGCCAACTCGATAACATCTACTGCAAGTAACTTTGGACCTTTTGAATTTCACATCAACAACCCTCTTTCATATATAATTCATTTCATTTGAAAATCAACATAATTCTCTGTTTCATTAAAAAAAAAACAATTAGTCTAACATTATACAAATCAATTAGAAGTATGTTAAATAATATTAACTTTTCATTTCAAAGACAATACAAATTTCATCCATAAAAATCATTATAATAACAACAAAATTATACACACTCGTCATTATTTTTTCATACAAATATCATTCAGGCAGTACATTACAAAACATAATATTTCACATTTAGTATTCACTTAATACACATTTCATACAACAATCATCATTCATGCCAAATTTATACATTTTCATACTCATTTAATACACATTTTATACAAAACGATTATTCATTCAAACTATATACATTTCTCGTCCTAAATAATTAATTACTGTCAACCAACTTTATACAGAAATAACAAAACTAATATAAACTCAACAATTTCACATTTAATACCAATTTAAAACACTTGTAATACACTTCGTCAAGAATTCCAAAAAAAATTTACATATTTCTTAACACACTTTTCATACATAATTCATTCGACTTATACTATCAAATTCATTATCAAATAAAATAAATTTTCATAAATTCGTCAACATTATAATTAAATTATTTTTACAGAATAATTAGCACACTTTCCTACAAATTTAATTTCATTTAATTTATTCTATCAAATTTATTCATAAAATCACATTAAATTTATAATTTCACAAAACAATAACCGTATACAAAATAAACAAATAAACAAAAAAAACACTAACTTTTTTACATTTCACAATAGTAAACATTATGATATCAACAGTTAACAAAATATGACTCCACCTTCAATTAATCGACAGTTTGATCATTTTTGTTTCATTTCGCTATCATTCTAAAACAAACGTTAAACAATAATAAATACTAACCCGAAGGATCCCATCTTTCACCACGTTTGATTAAAACTGATACGTAGTTGTCCATCACAACAAAATCAAGAATTTTCAAAGATGAAAAAAACTTCAATTACTCGAATGTGGAATTTTTTTTGGTTGAAAATTGAAGAGAGAAACGTTGAATTTTTTTTGTTGCAAATTGAAGAGAGAGAGAAACGTTGAAAAAAGAAGAAGATAAAATTTGAATTTTTATTTGATTTTAACTGATTTGAGTGAATTAAGGATATTAAATAATCTTAATTAGTTTAAATCCCTTAATTCGTGCTATTTATTAATTATCTACAAAAGTATGATATGATCTGATTTTTTAATTTATCTTAACTGATTTTGAGTGAATTACAGATAAAAAATATTGTTAACTTGTTTGAATCCCTTATTTCATGCTAATCATTAATTATCTACAATAAATTCAAATTAATTGTCTATAATTCCATTTTTTTTTTAATTTTCGTTTTTTTTTTTACTTTTTTTAAATTAATAAAAACATTTCTTTTATTTGTGAATTTGTTATAACCTGAAATTTTTAATGTTATAGCTTGAAAGTCTAAATCTACTGCTATAACCTGAAAATAGTACTATAATATATGTCATATATGAAATTTACACTATAGGGCACAAAAGAAACCCAACCACCTTCCAGGTAGGGTGGTAGTCTCTCATGCCTTCAATACAAAACAATTAGTTATACATCAATACCAATTCCTTTCTTACATCCTACGTATTGTATTAATAAAATTTACATTTATTTGCTTTTTTTGTACAATTTTGATGGTTTATTTTTTGAAAAATTACGTAAGTTGGTAAATATTACTAGTATATTATGTAATAAAGCTATTGTTTCATTTAATTATGAATTACTGTTACAAAATTTAATGAAATTTGCTATTAAAATCAGGTCTTACTAAAATTATTTGCATCCGGAATAAAAATATATCTCTCCTAATTTGTATATCAAAATATACAAATTACAATTTATCTCTTCTCTCTCCATTCACTATTTTGCTCCTAAAATTTCTCAACAATTTCATGTTTCAATCATTTTTTTTATTTTGTGTTTTTATATGTTTATAATTTTTAAATAGATTCATAAAATTTCATCTATTTCATCTTTTATCTTCAATTTATAGTTAATTCAGTAGTTATTCACAAATAATAGATGTTCAAACTCTATCAAGAGAATCGGTCGAGGTATTCAATTACATGGCAAAAATATTGATGATCCTCCATCTTTTTCTTTAGGTCTAACACAAAATTTGGAAGACATTGCAGGGTTAATTGTAAAATCTAGAGTTGTTGATGAGATCAAATCAAATGAAAAAAGTATACCAAGCATAGAAACGACCCAATAAGAATGCAACAAATTATTAATTGGGCAAAGATAAAAGGCATCATAATAGTTGAGAGGGGAAACAAAGCTGATCTAGAAAAAGAGAAACGTAAAGGAAATTACTTCTAATAACAATGAGTCCAAAACAAATGATGATATCGTTTCTTGTTCAATGAAACAAATGAATATGAAGAATCCTAGGTATTTATATAAACCCAATTAGTATGTATTAATTTGCATATCTTTTTGTATAAATTATAAAAATATACTACTTAAGACTTTTATTAACAATATATACACATACTTTTATTTAATTACAAACGTAGTTTATAAATTACCTACATAGAAGATTAATTAATTTTTTATTTTAATTTAATTATTTAATTGCAATTTTCTTCTCTCCTCTTTTTGGGATTATGTGTCTTACTTGTCTCCCCAATTAGAGTTCTTAATATAAACGTTTCTATCGTTTCAAATATTGTTTTATTTTCTTCCTTTTTTATTCAATCAATGTAAAGTAAAAACTTTTTATGTTTCCAATAATTCACTTTTTTCTAAATTTTCATTGAGAGAAATTTCAGTCATTGTTCTTCTCTCTTCTGTTCATATTTATCGGTTAATCACTTGCACCATTTTTTTTATTTCCGCTTAAGTTCATAATTCAAGATTATATTTTCATAGTTCGGTTAAAATTTGAGGAGGAAGCCCAGAAAAAGTTCTAGGCTTAACAAATCAATTATAGTTCTTGGTTGAAGATCCAATGACAATTGTTGATGAATCAATGTAGGTATATTCCATTTAGTATAAATTATAAAAATATACTACTTAAGACTTTTATTAACAATATATACACATACTTTTATTTAATTACAAACATAGTTTATAAATTACCTACATAGAAGATTAATTAATTTTTTATTTTAATTTAATTATTTAATTGCAATTTTCTTCTCTCCTCTTTTTGGGATTATGTGTCTTACTTGTCTCCCCAATTAGAGTTCTTAATATAAATGTTTCTATCGTTTCAAATATTTTTTTATTTTCTTCCTTTTTTATTCAATCAATGTAAAGTAAAAACTTTTTATGTTTCCAATAATTCAATTTTTTCTAAATTTTCATTGAGAGAAATTTCAGTCATTGTTCTTCTCTCTTCTGTTCATATTCATCGGTTAATCACTTGCACCATTTTTTTTATTTCCGCTTAAGTTCATCATTCAAGATTATATTTTCATAGTTCGGTTAAAATTTGAGGAGGAAGCCCAGAAAAAGTTCTAGGCTTAACAAATCAATTATAGTTCTTGGTTGAAGATCCAATGACAATTGTTGATGAATCAATGTAGGTATATTCCATTTAGTATAAATTATAAAAATATACTACTTAAGACTTTTATTAACAATATATACACATACTTTTATTTAATTACAAACGTAGTTTATAAATTACCTACATAGAAGATTAATTAATTTTTTAATTTAATTTAATTATTTAATTGCAATTTTCTTCTCTCATCTTTTTGGGATTATGTGTCTTACGTATCTCCCCAATTAGAGTTCTTAATATAAATGTTTCTATCGTTTCAAATATTGTTTTATTTTCTTCCTTTTTTATTCAATCAATGTAAAGTAAAAACTTTTTATGTTTCCAATAATTCACTTTTTTCTAAATTTTCATTGAGAGAAATTTCAGTCATTGTTCTTCTCTCTTCTGTTCATATTCATCGGTTAATCACTTGCACCATTTTTTTATTTCCGCTTAAGTTCATCATTCAAGATTATATTTTCATAGTTCGGTTAAAATTTGAGGAGGAAGCCCAGAAAAAGTTCTAGGATTAACAAATCAATTATAGTTCTTGGTTGAAGATCCAATGACAATTGTTGATGAATCAATGTAGGTATATTGTATTTATTTAATAGTTTGGTACTATAAAATGTTTGGATTCTAATTATTGCTCTATTTTTTTTTATAATGATTGTGGTTTGAATACTTGTGCTTTCACAGAGTTTATTTGTTGAGGAGATATGAATATTTCAACGTCAATTTTTTATGCTGCAGATTGTCATTGGAGATATGAAGCATTACTTTGGATCTACGAAAAGAGGAAGATTGGCACTGATACTGTTAGTGAAAGTGAATCAACTGAAAGTGGCGGTCAGTTGATTCGGAAAGGGAGGGATTGAAAAGACCATGTTATGTTAAGAAAGAATTTTATAAAATATGGTTATTGAATTGTTGTTCTTTGTAAAATGTTATTATTACACTTTTGGATATCAGCTTAATTACTATTTTCAATCAATTTTGGTGTTTATTTTGTGTTGAATTAACTCACAAATACTTTAATTGGTATTTTCCATCAGCTTTTGGTGCTTTTTTTGTATTTCGATATGTTTTGGTTCTTAGTTGTTTGTGTATATATTGTCAAGTTTAATAGTTCATTGTGTGAGGTTAGTATATTATATCAACAATTCAGCCATTAATATAATAGGCAGAACAATAATGTATTTTCGATCAATTTTGGTACCTATATTGTGTTTAATTAACTAAAAGATACTTTAATTGGCATGTTCAGTCATTCTCTTGATTAGTTTTAGTGTTTTATGTATTTTGATCAGTTTAGATTCTTAATTGTTTGTGTATATGGTTTCAAGATATTCTGTTCATTGTTGTGTCAAACCACCTCTTTTAAGTTAATTAGTTGTATAGATATCATTGTATGAGGTTGGTATATTATACCAACAATTCAGCCATTAATATACTACCGCTTACATTTTACACTAATATTACGAAGAATATTTCAATTTGTTACTTATATTGTGGTTAATTAACTGACAGGTACATACAATTTTGTTTATGTATATATTGTCAAAATGTGTCATTGGGCTGTCAAAATATTTTGTTTAAGCTAATTAGTTGTTTTACATATTCATCATGTGAGGTTGATATATAATAACAACAATTTAGGCATTATATATCACCAATTAATTTAAATATTAGTATATATGTCACCAAGAAAATAACAATGTATTAAACCAATATACTATTACCAATGTTACAATAGTAATTACACCAATATTATGAACTGAGCCTTTGAACTAGCCAATCTATTTTAAATATTACATTAATATTACGTAAATCATACAAATAATAGTTTGCGCAACAACTTTTTCACTAAAAAAAATTTATACAAACAAGTAAACACCAACGATCAATACACCAATAATATGAATTAGCCAATCAACATTAACCAATATTGTTTAAACTGCAATTAACATTCATTAAAAACATCTATATTTCAACAAAAATCCAAAAGATTCAAATGTATACTTGTTTAAACAAAAAAAAACACCAATGTTAATTTTGAATCGCAAATTTGGGGCAAATTTTTTTGTTATACCCTGATGTATCACATTTATTATGAGTGACTTTACACCTTTTGAATTTTCTTTCGTTGAATCTCTTCTTACGATCGTTATTTGATGGTTTGCCTGGTTGTTTTCTTGGAATATTCAAAGTGCTTTTGCAAGGCAATTGTTCAAATAAGATTGCATAAGTATCTTGATAATTCTTATTACTATAATAGGTTGAACAGTAATCTTCACGATGTTGTTTCTAGTAGCAACTGCATGACTACAAGAAATCTCATCATGTTGAAATCTTTCACAACTACACATTCGAGTATTTAGACATACAGTAAATCTTTTTGCACCATTTATAACTCTACGAAGATATTCTGTTGATGCGCATACCTTCATTTGAAACCATGCTAAATTAGTAATTATAAAAATTTAACATTCTATATTAATTACACCAAAAAGTAGATATATATAAACACCATAAAAGTTGATGTTTATGTATTTCAATTAAACAAGAAAATACACTATCTAAGAGACAAATACATGAACTCAAAAACTAACACGTTAGTTGGTGTTTATACAACAAATCACATACACCATATAAAATAACAATAGATGAACCACATAATTAACAAGTTAGTTTGTGTTTACATACATCACTTACACCAGAAAAATACACTATCAATTACACCAAAATTACATCCACTGTCTATTACATCAGAAAAATAAACTATCAACCACATCAAATCACACACTATCTAATATACCAATATATGGACCAAAAAATGAATACATTAGTTGGTGTTTACATACATCAATTACACCAGAAAATACACTATCTAATATATCAATAGATGAACCAAAAGAATAACACGTTATTTGGTTATTATATACGTCATAAAATATATCAATAGATGAACCAAAAAAATAACACGTTATTTGGTTATTATATACGTCATAAAATATATAAATACATCAGATTATAAACCAAAAAATAATAACGAAATGTGGTGTTGATTAACAGTCTATACACACTATCAATTGCATCAAATCAGCTACAACAAATACAATATCAATTACACCTAATCATCTACTAAAAAAGTACTCACGAAATTTTGGCATTAATACACCAATTTCGTCAATACACCAACAACAAATATAATATCAATTTTACCAATTAATACACAAAAATAAAATCACGAATTTCATTTTATAATCAATTAATACCATCACAATACACCAAAACAAATACAAACAGATTATAACAACGTAACTTACAATATCAATACACAATCATATACAATTATAATTTGGGAATTGGGACCCGACTATAATTATTGACAAAGTAACTAAACCTTCTAATCAACCCAAATCTAATCACACAAATTTGTTTTGTTCAGTGACATAAAATACACCATCATATACAATATTAATAGGTTTAGATTGCAGACTAAAATCCATTCATGATTTATTGCAGATACCTGACGCGTCCCATCGTTCGTTGTGTTGAATTAGAATCGAAACATTATTGGTATTCATAATTGTACATTCTTTCAAAATAGGGAGGTAGAGAGTTTTGTTTTGATTTAAAAACATTTTTTTTTTTAATTTGAGAGAATTGTGTAACCAATTTGAGTAAATCATGGAATGTAAAAGATTGGGAGAAAATCAGGGAGGTTGAGAATATCGTGGCTCATTAATACCATGATTTCTGTTTTTTTATTTATTGATTTTTTAATTAATATTATTTCCTATTTTTGAAGAAAAACTATTGCTATGTTGGTGAAAATTAAAACTATTGTTATGTAGTGGTACTTAATGTACTATATTTGTATAGTTCAGTTTTTTGCCCTTTTTGTATTTCGTTTTTATTTTGTATTTATCTATACATATTTGTGTACATACAAAATTTCATTATTGTTGTTTGGTTATATATATATTTTTTTTGTATATTTGTTTCTTGTATATAATTACCACCCACAATACCTTATACGAATTCATGGTATAACTTTCAACATTTATATACAACTGCTTATTTATCCATTGTAATAATTTATATACATATACAAGTAATTGTATATACTAATATGTTTGTTTATTTATAGAAATTTCGAAATTAACAATATATGTTAACGATGTTTGTTTAGAAGTGAAGTTATTTTTGAATATGTTTATTTAGGGTGTTAGATTTCTACTCAAAGAAGCACTATGCAGTTTTATCTCTTAGCCATTTATGAAATATTTTCTTTATTTTTCTCCTTCACCTCCTTCTATATCTGTGATATTACCATTCACCTTCACCATTAAGCTCTGAGTAGCTTTCAATTTATGCCCTTTCAAGACTACTAAAAAAATTGAATTTAGCGACGAACAAATTTTGTAGCTAAACATCAAAATATGTCGCAAATCCTACTTGATGATGAATTAGCAACAAATTTTTGTTAGCTACGAGCAAAATAACGACAGACCCACAACAAAGTTCGTAGCTAATTTCAGTATTTTTTAGTAGCGTGTGATAGATCCTTGTACCCCAAATGGTTGTGGCTAGCTCCTTATAAAACTTCTTCCAACTCCTCCTTTTATACCATCTAAGTGTGTTTGATTACCAAGTTCAGCAGAGGGATACTTGACCACCTTTGTAGGGCCTATTTTATATTATTGATCCAATTATCATATTCCACAAACAGATGTTATAATATCTCCAGTTGATCAGCAACACATAGACCATACTTATCATCCTTAATTAGTAATCATATTCATTCTTTGTAGTGTTGCCTTAGTTAAGAGTCTACCCTTAAAAGCCAGTCACACAAGGAAAATGTCTCTAGCTAGGCATCATGATAAAGTTCCAAACCAAATTTGTCTCCTGAAATCTCAGTTGTCTACCAAGTACAATAAAACCTCACTAAATTAATATAGATGGACCGTGAAATATTATTATTTTATAGAGTATTATTTAATTGATAAATTAATATTTATTAATTTAAAGTGTGTTTTGAAATTTAATGAAAGTTAATTTTGATTACATCAAAATCATTGTATCTTACTAATTTATGTATCATATTTATTGAATTCATATAAAAAATATTATTATACATAAGTACAATGAATACATAAAAATCATACATTTTTAGAGATCCAGAGCTTAGAAGAAATTGTGGATATCATCGAAAAAAACAATGTTGATGATAAAGTTGAAGATGATACAACTCTTTTGGAACTCTTCACAATTTTATGGTGCAGTTCAAAAAAACAACACCAAAACTTTTGGATGTAATAAGAAAAGTTAGAGATATTAAGCTTCAACTAGATTTAAATTTTAACAAAAAAATAAAACACAATAGAATCATATATCACTAAATTATCTTAGATATATTTGTGTTTTTGAAGAATTATTAATTTATAATATTAATGGGACCATATATATTTATATAGGGGCCTTTTAAAAATATATTATCTTATCGAAATTAGTAATTTTTTCCATTGGCCTAAGTTTGAACCGAAGGAAAATATTATCTTAGAGATTATTAATTTATCGAATATTAATTTAGTGAGGTTTTACTGCATAGTAATTTTGTGAAACTAAATAAGCTTTCATTTCTTGTCAACCTATAAACTCCATTGGTGTACCAACTGCAATCCGTTAGTGGCATATGATTTCTACATACTATCTCTCTAAATTGATACAAGAAATAAATAATTATTCACATGTACTAAATTTTGTTTATTCAATAGTTTAATTTAGCTTTTGTTATTATTTCTTTTAATGTTCGATTGACACCAATTTTCATTCAGACACCTCACGTAAGCCTGGTCTATTTTAAGTACTCGTAGTAGGGTCAGGGAAGGAGCTACAGCCCAGTAAGGGTGGTCAGCTGACCACCCTTCGCCGGAAAATCAGACGTAAATAGGCAAAATATTCTTTATTATTTGAATATGTAGATAAATGAACACAGCGAAGGGTGTTGGTCTAGTGGTAATGTCGCTCAGCTGAGTGTTTAATGACCCAAGTTCGATTCTTGCTTAGAACACAATCTTTTTTTTCCAAAAAAGAAAGAAGAAAGGAACAAAAATAGTTGCTCTATCTTTCTATTTCTAGCCTTGAATTAATAGTACTAAAAAATTACATTTAAAGATATACTTAAAGGTCACTTTCCACTTTTATTCTTTTGATTATTTCTAAATTATTTTTAAAAATAGTTAAGAATCTCGATAAAAGAAAAGGTAACTATAGAAAAAAAGGTCTCAACAATTCTCTTGAACTACAAAAAATTCATGAAAAAACTCCTAACAATTCATTTGATATCAACCTAAGGGAGTCTATTCAATTAGAAGCTAAAAATGTTTTTCTTAGTTTTTCTCCGTTAGTTTTGATTTATATCATTGATAGTTTTATAATTTAAGTGTTTGTATGATTTAGTTAAATGATATCTAATTTAATTTAAATTTGGATGCACCCACTCATTAGTAAAACCATATTTTGTGCACCCACTTCCCTAAAAAAAAAATCCACTCTTTTAAAGTTTGAACACTCTTGACGAAATTTCTGACTCCGCCACTGAGTAGGGTCTTATCATTTTGACACTTTTTTCACCTCTATGTTGCCTCTCCCAAGAGATTTTTTTTCCTAGACTTTTTAATACATCTCCCTCAGGTGTCTCATCATCCAATTTGTTTCTTGTAACCTAACAAAGCAAAAGTAGCATTGAGCTTTAACTCTTTACATTGAGAAAAATTAGTCTCTAGTATATTATATGAGGGGAATATAAAGACTTTTAGTTACATACATTTACTATACCAAATTCATCTAGAGAGGAGATTTATTTCCTTTCTTTGAGTATTCAAATATTTGTATTTCTACTATTTTCTACATGTTTAACACTTAGCTACTTAACTCCCTTGATTTTTCATATTGCTTTAATTTGGCAGTAGATATTAGAAGTCATAAACTTTATATTAAGTTATTCTAAAATTGGAAACTTTAATAAATATGGAGAAAGTGAAAATGACTATACCTCTACCAACTTGCAGATATATATACTCAACATACACCAGAACTATCAAAAGACATCATACCATTACTTTCTTGGTGCAATGAGGGCAGAAGCGAGTTTTCCATTGTGTTTTGCTTTTCTTCTAATCAACGATTTAGCTGTGGTAAAGAGACCAAAATTAAGAAATTAAACAAAAAAAATATTGAGAACAGTTTTACACCATAAAAAATCAAGTCACTACACAAAAAAGGATCTTTAGTAGCAATTAATTATTGACAATAATTTAAAGCCGCTAAATATGTATCTTTAGAGACAATTAGCACTCTTAAATGTCCCTAAGCCTATACCAATATTAAATCTAATGACAATTAACTAATGTTGATAAAGACTTTAGCATTCTTTATTATTGTTATGTATTTAATGTCGCTAAAAGCCACTACTAAAAAATGCTTGAAAAACGACGGCCAAAAGCAACGGACAGCATTGTTATTTTGAACGAATTGACAGAAAAGCGATGCAGTCACTTTTGTCACTTTGTGAAAAGCAACGGTCAACATCACTTTGGAACGACAGATTTCATCATTTATTATTTTACTTTTCAAAATCTTTCTTTTTGGTCTAAACGACAAATGGTGTCACTTTTTTTTTAAGAAGCGACGGTCAAAAGGACCATGTCCGGGCGGGCAGTGAAGGCTCATTTAGTAGACAGCGAGCGAGCTGCAAGCACCTACTCCTACGACCTGTAAATAAATTGTTACATATTCATTCCAAACAATAAGCATATGCACACAACATAATAACAAACTTCATCAAACATCCATAAACACTAAAATCATAATATAAAAACATAAAAATCTTTTAAAAAAATTGCTACAAGAAGTATAAAATGATCACAAAAGAGATGCTAAGAGGCGGAGGCTATGTATTCGGCATTATCTTCACTCGAGGGTCCTCTTGAAGAACGAGACATACTACGCCGACGAGCGAGGTTATACACTTATTCATTGATTTTCTCAACGGCTTTGCTCATTCTTTCATTTTCAGCAACTCGTTGAACCTCGGACACTGCCAATGCACAAGTAAGCTACGCAATTTGTTGTGACATAGCAGCTATTTGAACACCATCAAGTATCTCGACTTGGCATGACGATCCAAAACCTTCTACGTAGATTCTGCTCTTATGTGTCCCTCTACCACTTTTTCCTTTCAAAATTGAGAGCCTTAGCTTGTTCAAGCGTGAGCTGGATCAAATCGCCCAGAAATTCTTGAATTTGGTCCATCTCAAGCAAGTGTCGTTCACACACTATGCATATTAAAAACAAAACTCAACATCAAAATATATATACATAATAGATGCACTATTTTTTATCTTAACATTTCATCTTGTCTAGCTGGCTTAAGTGCACCAAACAAGGTAGTACTAACACAGAGCTAATGCATGCGTTAATTTTGCTAATACACTCTACCAAACGCCCCCTTAGTTTAGAAGATACTCATATTAGAGCCACAAACTTTCTTGTCTTGTTTTTTAATTAAAGAAAACTGAAAAAACTTTCTTGTCTTTAATTAGTACAGTAATATAGTTCCTACAGATGATGAAAAAGGTAAAAGTTGGCAAAAAAAAACACCTTCACTTGTTCATGGAGGAATTTTATGCATCTCATATTTACTTCAAGGAGAACAGAAGCTGTATTTGTCTGCAAATACAACATATATCAGGATCATCCATATGGCAAAAAAATATAAGATGAACAAGAATAGAGTGAGAGCTTATTTAATTTTAGCAAGTGCAGGAAAAAAATCTCAAGGATATTCCACCATTTGGTACCTCAAAGACCATGTCCTAAAATAAAAACAAAAAAACTTTGCCACAACTTCTCTATACTCATAAATATTCTTATCCACAAGCTACAAACGACATAAGATAAGAAGTTCATGAAAAATATATCTATATTTATAAACATCTGACCAACAATAACAGCATTGCAGCAAAAAGGAAGTAGGAGAAACCTTGGAGGAAATGGTAACATCGGCCTTTAGACGTTTTGGTGTACGAGATGTGAGGCTAGTGCTATGCTCTAGGCAAATTGGGCTTCTTTTGTGTTGCATCATATTTCCTTCTATTGCTTCAATTTGCAATAGAAACAAACATATTCCTTTTCTATCCAAATTCACCAAACAATACAAGCAGGGACTATTTTCCAGATTTTCCTCTCAGGCATGACCCAACTGAGCCCAAAATCTGAAACGAACATATTCCAAATTTCTATAGCAACTGAGCAGTGTAGTAGAGATGACTGCTGGTTTCTATACATTGTTTGCACAAGTAGCATCTGTTGACAATGTGCATTTTTCTTCTGTTGAGATTATCTTCAGTCAAAACATGCTTCGTATGGTGCTTTCCAACTGAAGCAAATCACCTTTGGTTGTAATTTTGTTTTCCAAATTAGTTTCCACGGCCAGCTTTCCACCATCTCATTCTGTGCACAAAGGGTTGAGTAGCCTGCTTTGACAGAGTATAAGCCATCAGCTTTGTTTCTTGCCAGTAAAGTTGCACGGTCATACTGCCTGGCATGATGAAGATTTTTTCAGTAAGGAAATTAACTATGGCAAAATATGCTACAACACTATACTTGTGATTTATACGGTCTGTAAAAGTAATTGTTTGCAAATGTGACAAGCTTCCATTTCACATTATTGACTACCAAGATTCTTTAGTGGCTGACCAGGAAACATACCATTGTCACTTATAAGTTAAAGAAAGAGTATGGAAGTACACCAAGAATAACGAATGCAACACTAACAGAAAAAAAGTGAAAAAAACTGCGCAAATCACAAGGTTTGAAAACTGCCCGTGAGGAGAGGGAATGGAGGAAGTGGGAGCAGTAGGTTCTAAAGTCTTCTTCTATACTACAAATTTGATACACATTCAAACAAAAACCTGCCGTAAATCAAACTTCAAACTGCCCCATTTTTTCTAATGTCCTATCTTTCCATTAAAGTTAAAATCAAATTTACACTTCTTTTCTGCCACTTGGCTAAACTATTTCACACTGTCTAACCAAACAATGAAAAACATTTCCAAGGAAAATATTTTCAAGAAATCATTTTGAAAAAAAATTATATTCTGGAAATAACCTGTGTCATACCCCACACACCCTCGATCTCTTCTTTTAAAGCATATATTTTTCGAGGTAAAGCTAAGTAGAATGCTAGCAACCTGTATTAATAAACCACGTTTAAGTTGCAACAAGGAGATAACATGGCATGGTATACAGAACAAAGTTAAGTGGAGAACAAATCAAGAAAATTAATGGAAGAAGAAACCATGACTTGAGTACGCAGTAGTAAGTATACTTGTATATTCATTGGAGAATAAGCTGAGAGCCTGAGACTTACCAGTGAGCCATGATGTGAAGCTAACTAACAAATCTTGCTTGAACTCTCAGATTTCTCTGACACGCCTATTCACCGAGAGCTCTCCCTTGCTGAAACTTTCACAATTGGAGATATGCATATATCATCCTTGCTGACTTGTTGAATTTTACTGGTATTGGAGCTTCCCCAACTTCAATGCGGAATCTTTTCAATCTAGTCATCCATGTGTGGTCTCCATTGAGAATTGATGAAGTATCCAATTTAATAAAAAGGCAGTTTGGAGCTTGACGCGGTAGTCTTTAGAAGCTCATTGTTCAAATTCTTCACCAAAGTAGTCTTTCCCACTCCTCCCATAATGATCCCCACCTGAAAGGATTAAAAAGGCCCAAAAAATAATTTATCCACAAGTGAAAATGTAACAATGGCTATATAAAGAAATTTAGCAAAACTAGTGAGAAGGAATTGGAAGCTTTAATCATTCACTCATAATCTCAACTTTTTCAGCTTAGCAAGTACCAAATCCTAATTATTTTAGGATTACTAGTCTTGGTTTAATTCCAATAATACCTCATCATCTTCTAATAGTTGTAGGATTTTGTTGAGATTCCTTGTTGCTGCTGACTGGCCTTCTATTGATGGTCCTGAGATGAACTCAACTTTTTTTCATCGGGTAATATTCTACCATCAAATTGGATTCAAAGCTTTCTCCAATATCTATAAGCTTACAAGTTGATCTCACGGGTTTTGTGCTTGAGTGGAGACTTCCAACTGAAGGCAGCAATTTGGACAGCATTTTTATGCAAGCTTCTTCGTCATTGCAATGCTTTCTTGAATAGACTCCCATTCATTCTCCAGCTTCTGAACATCCTTGAGCTTAAGGACATCCGGTTTTGGTTTATAGCCTTCTCTCTCAACTCCTTCCACCTTCTCCTTGATAGCATCTCCTTAAGACCTTGAGCCACTTCAAAACATCTGGTTTTGGTTTATAGCCTTCTCTCTCAGCTCCATCCACCTTCTCCTTCATAGCATCTCTGAACTTTGTTAGCTTCTCCATGTCCTTCCTATAATTTCAACATTTGACGAGAAACGAACTATATTTTCAATCTTAGGATAGAAGCATTTAAACACAAACTTCCCCACCTCAACAGCAAAGTTAGATACAACAGAAAGAGTATGTTCATTGAATATATTACTCTTGAGGTAAATAAAGAAAAATGTTTTATGAGAATGCTAATGATGCTCTCATAGATGATCAAATGAAGTTAAGCTGATTGTTTTTACTTTGTTTAAGGCACTACTTACAGAAAATAAATTATTCGATTTTAAATTGTTGTTGTGGAGCCTCTTCAATCTAGCTCATATGGGAGAAGAATGATTCCTTTTATTTTAAGAACTAGACAACCGTTCTTTTCTACTATAATCTTAAAAATATTTGTTGATCCATTCACTTCTACCCAGGATATTGGATTCGACTCCTTGAATGGAGAAACTCCTGGAAGAAAACACTATGATATTGGAAAAATTACGCTAAAAAGAAGAATTATTTAACCAGTCATGAAGTTGCAAGATAAATACTTAGCACAATATCTCTATATTTATTTTTTTTTTTTGATTTGCACCGGGTGTCCGAGTCTCTTTGAGCCCCGACTAATCCCGGGGGTGCACAGGCCCTCGGCAAGGAGTTTCCCGCAAGTGCACCACGGTTAATTCAGGTTTTACCCACAATATCTCTATATTTTACTACTACATTTTCCTTCTTCATAAAGTAGAATTCCAGAAAAACCTTTAATAAGTTTTATATAGTTGTTGTGTAGCCTCTTCATTCTTTTGCATAGATGGGAGAAGAATGATTCCTTTTATATTAACAAGTACTTTGGACCTTTCTTTTCCCTACTATTTAACAACAAAGCAAACATATAGGAAAGAAAAGAAAGAAACAAATGTTGCCAGCAAGAGAGTATCAGCTGTTGCATTTCCTTTATTCTTGAGAAAAGAGTGCAGCAGAGGCTTCTCTTATTTTTCTGCTGCGAAAATGCTTGTATTTTTTTCTCTTCTGTTTTGATTATTTCAAACCCTTACTTGACCCATTCTAAACTTTTTGAATAGAATTATGTCATTATGTTTTTCTTCTGTAGAACACAAATTGTACTATCCTATAAGATTGATCTTAGTTTTGGTGCTAAGAATCTTAAAGGTTGAACCCATCAAACTTAAAGATTGAACCCATTTCTGACTTGAATTAATGCAAGGTAGCATAAAGTTATCCACAATAGATCACTCTCTGTTGTCACTGATTAAGTCCTTTTTAGTTTGTCACTGCCTCTAAGTTTATCCCAACTTTTGTTGTCAATTTCAACTCTTTCCGTATGTAAACTATTGATGGAAGAAGGCAGTGTGGTACCAGTTTCACTCAGATTCAGAACTATTAGGGATGGAAATGCAAAAATAAGTTCATGCGGAATTTTCACAAGAGGATAATTGTCTTGCAAAAGTAAAGATGTTGTCTTTGGGCATTCCATGAAGCAATCAGGTAGATTATTAATTCTAAAACCTACAAAAGATATTCTCTTGAGAGAAGCAGACATTTTAATATGTGATATCTCAGCCAACTCAAATCCAACCTGAATAAGAGAATTGTGTGCATACCCAAAGGAATTAGCTATCCATGTACCCAACATCTTGAACAACGTCATGCATCTTCACAGAATCAAACTCATACATTTCAAGCAAGCAGGCATCTTTTAGACTCTCAATCATTGTGATTCCCGTATTGTAGGCTTCATGTGTTACGTTCACCAAGTAACCCATCTGCCCATCGGCATGTGTATGAGATCATCTGTTGGAATAGTCATCGGATATAAGGAGCAATACAAGAAACAACTTTGAATGTCACCTCTCTTTTTGACATATTTGTTATGAGGTTTGGACATTCCAAGTGATTCTAAAGATTCTTTCCACAACTCGACCCTCTTCTTCCCTCACAGATGCTCCAATAACAACAATTGCTAAAGGTAAACCATTGCACTCTCTTGCAATTGCCTTTGCAAATGGTTGAATATGCTCCAAAGAGGCATTATCTTCTGCTTTTTTGACAAACAGTTGCCAAGATTCATCCTCATTCATAGTGAACACCTTTGTTTCGGTGTATGTTTTCATTTGCCTACAAAGATCCAAAAACAAGAAGTTAATAATTACTTTGCTTCTTGCGAGATTTTCAAGTTGGGGTACACCTACATAATCCAAACTTATAGCTTACCAAGCATGATCCAGTATAAGAACTGAGTTCATTTCTTGCGTGAGTCTTTGATGAATTTTATTGGCAACGTCTTGTACTCTTTTGTTGACATCAACCTTTACGTCTATTCTATTGGCAATTTTTGTTTGAACCTTGTTTATGTCTATTGGCGGTTTGGGAACTGTAACCCATACCACAAGACCAAAAGACAGTTTAGACCCTGACGCAATAGTCTTTATGAGTTCATTATTCAAATTCTTCACCAAAGTATTCTTTCCAACTCTTCCCATACCACATACACCAATGATGGAAACCTGAAAGTATTGAAATATCACAAAAAGTAACTTACCCACAAGTAAAAGATACACAATGACTAGGTAAAAAGTTTGAACAAACTAGAAAATGAGCGAGGTATAGGCATTTACTCATATTCTTTTGATCCTAATTCAAGCTTCACTTAACTTCGCTAATAAAAGATATAGTAGCACCCGTATTTATAATAATATTTCTACTTTGACTAAAAACCACTTTGTAAAACTAATTAGACATGAATTGATGAAATTAACAACTATCAAATCAAAAACAAACTAGGATTTTAGTAATCTTGATTTAATTCCAAAGTTAATTTCTCAAAAGGCAAAAGGTCAAATCTACCATTGAACTAGGTAGAATGGTATAAATTTACCCTCCCATTATAGTTGGAGTCAAATGTTCCCTTGTTGTTATCCAACTGAGCTAGATAACCCCTTATTTTTCAAATGTTGGAAGCTTAACACCCAATGATGCCACGTCTACCACAATTAAGTCATATTTTTTTCAACGGAGCACAAATCTACATCTTTCACATAGCTCAAGGGCAAATTTGATCTTTCTCCTTGCTTTTAGTTTTTTTTCTCATTACTCTTTCACTCTCTACTACTATCCCCACCACTAATCACCCTTCCTTCCTGATTCTCTCATTGCCACCACAACCGCCACCACTGTCTTCCCTTCCTCTTCCCCTTCCCCCCTCCTCTATCTCTGTACCCCTACCTCCTCCTCTAACCCTTCATCACCTGATCCACCCTTCCATGCAACTTTTCACCAACACTCTCTCTTTCTTTGTCACACTTACCTCTTCTTATCACACGAGAACAAGCCTTATGGCCATGCCACAAGCTAGAACAACTTTCACAAATGAAATTTGGTATTCTCAGATAATAAGTTTAATTATCAAAAGATGCATTTTGACTGAGAGATCAAAGAGGCTGTCTGTCTCAGAAAGCTTCTCTATTTTGCCAAAATCATTTCTTTATTTTATACAATAAATCATGAAACACACACATCCTAACTCTTTACTAGATGACGAAAAAAAAGAAAAAAAACTATTTTTTGCTACAAAAGAAACACACATATCCTGATCCCTTCTTCTTCCCAAACAAACCCAGCAACCTAGATGGAAAATGCCTAAGCAATCGGTGGAAACTTTAAAAAAAATAATGATGTCAGAAAAGAAAAAACACCAACCGTCAGTTTTAAAATTTCAATTTTCCATGAAAGAAGATCAACATCAACAGCAACCGCAGCAGCCATGATTTCAAGCAAACCAGCAGCTTGCTCACAGAGTCACAGTGTTACAAACTATGGTTAGCGTTCTCTAGGTAAAGCCGTCGTTTGGGCTCATTGGACCGGTTTTTGATACGATTGGGCCACAAATTTTAGAGCTGGAAACTAAGCAAATAAAGTAAAATAATTATAAATACATATTCCTTTATATTCATACTCTATTAAATAATTTCAACTAATTTTGATTAACTAATACTAAATTACTATCCTATATTCAGAGGCGGAGCCAAGATTTCACGTCAGTGGGTTCTAAATTTTTAAAAAGAACAATGATCTTAACCTAAAGTAACAATCATCAAATTAACGAACAAATACAAGTTCACTAAAAACAAATAAGGAAAAAAATGTAAAGGGAGAGACAAGAGTACACATCGGAGGCCAGATATTGGATAACATCAATTAGATCAACAATAAAAGTTAGAACCCTAACTTTTGGAGAAAAAAAATTGAGTTGAACTTTTTGAATGTGAGTAGAAATCAATAGTCATATATTGCAGTTTCAGAGTACGATACAAATACTATTTTCCTGCTTTTTTAAAAAAAAAAAAAATTACGACACAAATACTATTTCATTACCGATATTCTATTTTTTTATTTTTTTATATAAACATGCGTTTAGAAATTAATCCCAAAAAACAATGTGCCTACCGAGATTTGAACCCACATTCCGCAGGGGGTGAACGATCTCATTGGGTGCAGAGTGATCACTGGGTCAAACGCTTCAATGTGCTTATGGGTTCACAAGAAATATATATATGCATTGTACTTCATATTTTAATACAAATATAGGGTCTACGGAAAAGTCAGTGGGTTCAGTCGAACCCCCTTCCGCTACAGTAGCTCTGCCCCTGCCTATATTGTATTGATAATTAAGACTGATAATTTCACTTATATATATACTAATTTAGTATTAATTAAACGAAATTATCAACCTTAATGATATCAATACAATGTATGATATTTATTTAGTATCAATTAAGCGAAAATTATCAGTCTTAATGAATAGAGGTATGGACTGTAAATTATTTCTTTTAGAGAATGGGTATTTCTTGAATTAATTTGGATTGGGGTATGAACATGTAACTATTTTGAGTTTTATGGCCCATTTATGTAGTTTCTTCATTTTAGAATGTGATTTTTAAGTCCGACCTGGATAAATGAGGGTTAAGCGAGGTTGTGCTTATGTTTAGATTGGCTTATTACTTTTGATTTATAAGTCAAAAGTTATAATTTAGCATTTTTAATTTATTTTTATTATTAGTATTTTTAATTTTATATCAACATTTTATAAGTGCTGAAAAATTATTTTAACTTTAAAGCACTTAAAATAAATCAATTCGAAATTTTGTCAGTTCATGGATTAAATTAAAAATAAATAGAAATTATATAAATAAAGTATTAAAAACAATAAGAGTAGTTCAAACTCTAAATTTATTTATAAATGGATAGAGTGATATCAATCCTTTTTTTGTAATTATTGTGAAATTGGGACAAAGCTAAGTTAATATTTTTAATTAATTAATTGTATTGTTACTCATTAACTGTTTAATTTTCTTTAAAATAGTTTTGAATGATGTCAAGTATTAATATGTTAACAATGTCAATAGTTATTCAATTTTTTTAAAAAATTAGGTCCAAAAAAATTATTTTCTTATAGGGTTGTATCCAACATATTTTCATAAAATGATAGAGATTTCAAATTGAATTAAAAACAAACAAATTTGTTTCAAGACCATCAAATCAGTAAAAAGAATCATATACAACTTAAATTATTCTGAAACAACCAAATCAAAATGCAAATTCTCTACGTAATGCCCATTATTAACAAAAAAATTGATAACTAATAATTAATAAATATCATGAGAATTATTTTATTTATGGATCCAAGACTTGGTTATTTAGTAGCAACAACATATAATATAATATTTTTTCCGACAACTAGCTTTTCATAAACCACCAAAATTGTTCTTTAAATTTCATAGCATGCTACATCCCAACACTGCTAAAACAGAATAACACAAAGTTAGTGTTAAAAATGAAACTATGAACTAGCATACGTATTTTAGGAGGAGCTTTCACACAGCTAGCAATTAGCATATATAATCTATCTAGCTATAGCTTTCCAAGATCAACTTTGTTTCTCAAATATCCTCAGATTTCTTTCATTCCATATCCCATTTGTGAGTTCTGCATACATCATCTATTCATCTTATAAATATTTATGCATAGATTAGCTCCTATTTCCACAAATACATCATATGTACCAAATTTCATTTATATTTTATGGCTCGAGTGAGAATAACTTGCCAATTGATAAATCAATTTGTCAATCTCAACCTTGACAAATAAGTCATCCACAAATTTTATGTCGTCGATTTGAGAATGAAGGAAAAAATTTATAGTTACTTCAGATGATGAGGAACCACGAAATATAAATGAAACTCTTACATGCCCAGCAAAAAATGATTTCAAACAATAAAAGAAGAGATTGAGTCAATGAAATTTAACCAAGTATGCAAATTGGTTGATCTACCTATAGACCGAAAAGTTATTAGAAATAAGTGGATTCTTAAAATCAAGCGTAAGACAGATAGTTGTATCGAGAGATTCAAAGCTCGCCTGGTAGCTAAGAGTTACACACAATAGGAAGGAATTGATTATGAATAAACTTTTTCACCAGTTGTACATTTTACTTCAATAAGAGTAATTTTATCTATAGTGGGTAAGTTGGATCTTGATTTGTATCAAATGAATGTGAAAATTGCATTCCTCAATGGAGACTAGAAAAAGAAATCTATATGGAATACCCTATAGGTTTTGTTAATAAAGGCGAAAAAATAAGGTTTATCAACTTCAAAGGTCGATTTGCGGCCTTAAACAATCTTCTAGACGATGGTATTTACTTTTTCATAATGCGATCATATTGTCTGAATTTTTTATGATTCATGAAGATCACTGTGTATACATCAAAAGATTCAAAGATAAGTTTGTGATCTTATCATTATATGTAGACGATATACTAATAGTTGTAAGTGACGTTAATTTTGTAAAAGAAACAAAATAGTGGTTATCATCTACTTTTGAGATGACAAATATGGGTGAAGCAACATACATTCTTGGAGTTAAGATTTTCAGAGATTGTTATTTCTTATACAAGAATCTTACATTATGAAAATTCTTGAACGCTTCAATATTCAAACCCATAAACACTTCAGTATCTAAAAGTGAAGTTTGAATCGAACGATATGCCCTCAGACTTCACATAAGAAGGAACAAATGAGAAAAACTTTTTACGCCAATGTAGTCGTAAGTTTTATGTATGCTATGAAGTGTACTAGATCGGATATTTGTTATGCTTTTGGGTTAGTTAGTATATATCAATTCAATCTAGGACTGCAACACTGAAAAATCAACTATTGAGGTATCTCAAAGGCACAATCAACTATTCTTCATGTTATCAAGGAAATAATCTGCTACTCAAAGGCTATACAAATACTGAGTGGGGAGGAGATCTAAATGAGAGAAAATTCACCTTTGGATATGCATTCTTACTTATGATGGTGCCATATTATGGAATAACAAGAAATAGTCATGTATAGTCTTATCTACAATAAAAGCTGAATTCGTAACACTTTCATCTGCTATGCAAGAAGTTGTTTGACTTAAACATTTTCTAGTTCACTTGGGTGTGAATAACAATGTTGTTGAACCTGTCATAATCAATTGTGATAGTCAGACTGCAATAGCCTATACAAAGGATCCAAAGTACCATGGAAAGGTGAATCATATTGAAATAAAAATATAATTTTGTAAGAGACATGGTAGTACAAAAGGAAGTGAACATGAAATATATATATATATATCTATGTATTAAATGATAGTAGATCCCTTAACAAAATTCATAGCATGTGATGCTTACGAGAGACATGTGAAGTTATTGGATTTACATAGATGCTGATGTATTTATATTTTATTTTTCCAAACATGTTTATGTAAATTCACGTTATTGAAGTTAATGTTGGTTTATGCATATTTCTCCATTCTTGTTGGTTCATATGCATATATCATTTTTTTTTTATGTACTGTACATAAAATTTTGAGATATAAAATATGTCAAACAAACGAAGAAATTGGCTTATTCGCACAGGCAATCGTCTTATTGTCTAAGTGACAAGTGGAGATAAGACAATTATAAACTAACCATTGTCAGAAGTGATGATAATAGAGAGCTGAAAGTTTATAATCAAAATGTCGTTTGTTAGTTTGTGCTCAATCATTTGTGATTAAAATGAGTTAATATGTTTCTAATGCAGATGTGAGTTCTAAAGAATAAAATGATAAGTAGATTTGTGAACTCAAAGTTAGGCATATGCACATTATTTAACTAATAAAAGACATACGCTATTGTGATACATGTTTCATACCATATATGCATATAGTGATCCATATGGGCGATACAAGTTTAGTCTCTACTTGCTATCATGTGAAGCCTTGAAAGTTATATGTAATTTTCATGTTGTACCCTCATGCCTTTATTTAATTTCTTGAGATCCAATTTGGTGTTTGCTATCTTAGAGATTCATTGGATATTATCACATTAATTGTGTTCATTGAAGTCCTTATGTTTGCCTATGAGACAAGTACATAATGATGAACTCAAAAATAAGAAAAAGAGATAATGAGAAATATGAATGTGATAAATGATCTAGGGTACTACATACTATAATCTACTCTAAGTTTCATTGATCGAGATGTTATTCCTAACGGATGTATAGCAACGAAGATTCCGAAGTATAAACTAATTACACGGTCTAGTTGTTAATTAGTATGAAGCTACAAAATAGGAATGAGAGTTGATCCACTATGCGTGAGTGAGAGATGAAGGAAATTGGATCAGGTCATCCATGTGGATCAACCCGAATCCATATTAATAAATAAATAATATATAATTGTTATATATTATATTTATTAATAAAAGGAAAGAGACCCAACTATTTGAAAAATTGTGTCCCTCTAAGATTATAAAAGGTTTCTCTGAGAGAAATAACGTATCTTTCTCAAAATAGGAGAAAGAGAAGACGCGTCCTCCTCCTTCTTCTTCTTCTTCTTCTTCTTCTTCTTTCTTCTCCAATTCCAATAAAGTTTGTGTGAAGATTCCTTGAAGATTTCTTTTCCAAAAAGTGTTGGAACGAACCCATAACAAGGTACGATTTTAGACTGTGGCTATTTCGGTGTAGTTTATGTTTGTGTACATGTGATTGCACTAATTGACTAGTGAAACAATATTCAATCATCCTGTAAATTAAGTGTTTGATTAGATTTTTAAATGTCAATCACATCTCACCTCAATTCGAAGGCGTGATAGATAGGACATCTCTAAAGATCATGTTATCAATATTGTAATCCATTGATGGTAATTCTACTCAACACTTGAAAGTACATTTTTTTTAAGTTCACCAAAGGAATTTAAGTCGAAAAAGGGACCAAGAAGCTAGATATATATATATATATCCCTCTTTGATCGACACGTTGATTTTAGTTAATCATTTGATTTCGAAATAAGGTTGAGGAATCTTCTCTTTGGATTGCGACTATTTGATTAATTTCCATGACAATTATGTGAAATTTCAAGAATAATTATCTTTTAGAGAGACAAATGGAATCTAAATTAAGAGGAATATCTAAGTCACAATTATAGTATAATGACATGATACTTCTAATGATGAATGCATGAGACATAAGCCACATATGAGATTTCACATTCACAAATGTTATAAAGTCGAGCCAAAACATCTAAGAGTGTGATTTAGTGGTCATTTAGTAGGACTTTTTAGTCTTTAGCAGCCGATAATTGTCACCACAAAAAAGTGGCATTTCTTGTAGTGGTAATAAGGTCGAGCCCCCAAGAATAATGGTGTGTCGCTGTCAAAATAAAATAAAATAAATATTGTGCTATTTGGGGTTCGAACCCAAGACTCCTTCATTCAAATGGACATCATCTATTACTGTGCCAAAAACATAACTTTTATCGAGGGTGTCCAACTTTAAATATATATCCTTTAAATTTAGAATTTGATATATATATATATATACAACGTAACTTTCCGACACCCTGGAATTGCTGTGGCTACGCCACTGGTCGAGCCAAACATAAAGAGTACTGTGATTTAGTGATCAATGGATTAGCTTATAACTAGGTTGGGACTCACGAGATCTCATATTCAAATTCCAATAAAGATATAAAAAAAGTATTAGATATTTTTTTCACATCATGTAAATTAATAACAAAAGATTAGCAATGTTAATACATTTCAGTTCGCGTCTATAATTTGCTGTCTTGATTATATTTGTGACTGGTCATCATTTGGCCCTTCCTATCCTAAAAACCAAGAAAATATTACTCCCTCTATTTCAAAAAGAATAATCTATTTTCTGTTTTAGTCTGTTTAAAAAAAATGACATTTTTTCTTTTTTGGTAACATTTTAATTTCAGTTTTCCACGTAACATGTTTAAGACCACAAGATTAAAGGACAGTTTTGTACATTTGACATAACTTTAATTTAGGACCACAAGATTCATAAGTCTTCTGTATTTTCTTAAACTCTGTGTCAAATCAAACTAGGTCACTCTTTGTTAAACGGAGGAAGTAATAGAAACGAAATACAAAATAAGTTTTAATACTTTAATTATCTAATAATTAAGAATACATGTGATATTCATATACATATGCTTCGATAATCTCATCTCACCTTTCGTTGTCATTCTAGAGATCAATTGTACCTTACTTAGGCACATAAAAAGAAAACAATAAAAAAGTATTACTGAAAATTTAATTAGGAATTCTCTCATTTTATCAAAAAGATACATGTAGTGTCAAGCTATGTTGTGTATTTTCTTGAATAATTGAATAATGCTTTCATGATATACAAATAGTTTTAGGGGTACGCGTGGACATCGAAATTTTATAGGATTTTACAAAATGAGTTATGTTTCATGGAGGCTACTTTACCCTAAATCTTAGCTAATGCCTAAATAAAAAGCAATATATTTTCTTGAAAAGACATCTTGTAAATTCCATAAATTCATGGGATTATAAAGAGATCAAGATTTGGCTTCCTAAGTTGGAGAAATACGTCATTAGCGACCCTCGAATTATGGAGAAAATTCAAAGAGAAGAATCTAGGAACAAACAAAATTGTACCCATACCATTTTATTAATAATATTCTTATTTTTTCAGATTTTATGTATAGTTAGTTTATATTCCATATATTAAAATTTATTGCAAACAATACCCAAACTCCTTATCTTTGTAAATTAAATTATTCAAAAGATATGTGTTCCTCGATTTCTATGCAAGTTTTTTCTAATCCATCAACTTACCAGTAGTGGAGAACTCAATATTTTAAAGTCATGTGCCCACCATGACAAATTAACATATGTATAAGGTCATTATTTTAAGCTTATTAATTTTGCCCTTTTTTTAGAAAACTAAGCAATTACCCCATAGAAGTAAAATAATTGTAAATATATATTTCTTTATATTCATATCCCACTAAATAATTACACTATATATCCTCACCTAATTTTATTTAACTGATACTAAATTAGTATCATATACTGTATTGGTATCATTATGATTGATAATTTCGCTTAACTGATACTAAATCAATATACACATACTCTCTTTTATAGTATCATTGACTAATGAGTAATTTATGAATAAAAAACCTTAATGATACCACAACAATATACATATACTCTTATAATATCATTGACTAATGAGTAATTTCTGAACAAGAAACCTTAATGATACCACAACAATATACATATATTAATCTTATAGTATCATTGACTAATGGGTAATAGTCAATGATACTATAAGTGTATATATATATATTCTTATAGTATCATTGACTAATGAGTAATTTTGAACAAGAAACCTTAGTGATACCATAATCATTGACTTATGAGTAATTTCTGAACAAGAAAATTTAATGATACCACAATAATATACATATACTCTTATAGTATCATTGACTAATGAATAATTCTGAACAAGAAAAAAACTTAATGATACCACAACAATATTGTTATACTCTTACAATATCATTGACTAATGAGTAATTTCTGAGCAAGAAACCTTAATGATACCAATACAATATATATATATATATATACTGATTTACTCTCAGTCAAACAAAATTATCAGCCTTAATGATATCAATACAATATATAATATTGATTTAGTATTAGTTAAGCGAAAATTATCATCCTTAATGAATGGGGGTATGGGTTGTAATTGAGAGAATGAATATTTCTTGAATTACTTTGGATTGATGTATGAACATGTAATTATTTTGATTTTTTATGACTCATTTATGTAGTTTCCCTTTTTTTGGGAAAAATTACTAGGATAAACAAATATATACAAGTTAATTAGTTAACATAACTACATTTTGCCTTATTATAATTCACGAACTACTTTTAGCTATAATTACAGGATTCCATTTTTTAATTTTGTACAATTCACACGTTTGTATAATTCAGAATTTGTATAACTGTTTAAAATTCAGATGTTTGTGTTTATGTAAATTCGTTATTTTGAGTTTATAAAAAAATTAGTTATATTATACAAACGTACCTGTGAATTATACAAACCCATGAATTATACCAACAAAATAACTTAAACTGTAGCTACAACCCGTAAATATGCAAACTATAGTTATGAACATAATTAAATTTATTATAGTGTTCGAAAGTTTCACTTTTTTAAGCCACTAGGAACTATTGCATTGAAAGTTTTTTTAAAAAAGCCAATGTTGAAAGTGAAATGAAAAGTCACAACTTATTAGGAGGATTTTAATTTGTGTGATATACACGTTTGAATTGGTAATAAGACCTTTTTTTAGAATTTCTTTTGAATGAACACTAATTGCAAAATATGAGAACTTTTATTAAATCTATCTATTTCATAATAAAGAAAAAGTTTGTGCAACTTGCCAAGTTGACACGGATTACAAAGAGAGTCTATTCTATAACAACAAGATGGATATATATACATGTATATATATATTTGGGCATCAAATATATTATATTTATGAATATTTATTTGTTACGTATATACTAAAGGCATCAAATATATTGTATGAATAACTAGTTTATAACATATAGTACATTTTATTATATATATATATATATATATTACAATATAAAATATATTGTGTATACATTTATATTACAACACAATATATATTTATGTGGACATCCATTTTACAACCACCAAACATTTTCTTGTTAATCGAACTATGTACAACCCTATTTGCAAGTATCAACCCAACCCCCTAATCATTTTGAGCACTATTGCAGACAATCAAAATGCTCATAAACACGTACGGTATAAAAAATAATGTTCCCTTATGTGTCACATTTTGAATTTGAGATTTAAATAAGTCTATTTTTTATTATAAATTGCTCATATATCTTTTAAATATTTTGCATTGTCAATTATTGTGACTTATAGTACTTTTTAGTTTACAAATATATAAATTTCATTTTTAAAAAATTGAAGATTCCATGAGCAAATTCTCTGTCAAACTTAAACGGTCTGACTCTAGAAAAATGAAATGTGTCACATATATTATGACAGACGGAGTAATGAAATTTCATGATTTCAAGAAAATATCACTTACAAGGCAAGAACGAGTGTTGAGTCAAATGATTCATCATCAGCAGGATGAAAAACACTTCTTCTTCATGCACACGTAACACCTACTTAATATTCTTTTAGCCTAAACAAAATATTCCTATTAATTCATTTTAACTAAAATACCTAATTAGCAAGATATAATTAACAACATATAGTCATATAGAAATCATTAAGTGCTCGATAATTATGTCTCAGTGTTTTCGTCTGTAATGAATTAAATATTGTACTTCATTTTCAGTTCGTTTGCTGGTAAACACAAGACACTACAAGAAAATACGAAATTGACGATGAAAAATATTTCATAACTAAACAATAAAAGCTTCATGTTAATTCCATTTAGCTATGGATTAGCAAAGAATGATACAAAAATTCAATGACGAGCTATATATTTAGCCACGAATTAGTTAGAAATTATCTATAAATTCCGTAGCTAATTTCATGTTTTTTGGTAGTAAGAACTAATGAATAATAAACTTATCCCACACTACAAGAAAGGTATATATACGCAATGCATGTTGGTCACATGATTGCACAGTACTAATTTGGTTTATTAGACATATTAAGCCTATAAATATCATCAATAATAATAATAATACTCAAATTAAGAGAGTACATCTATTAAATCTTTCTCTCATTGAAAACGTTGAGGTTTAGTAGAAATCCCATGAAGTTAGTTATTTTGCTGGTTTTAGTAATCTATTGTAGTTTGGAGAATGCAACATGCAATGCTAGGTCACAAGAATCAAATATTGAGAATTTTTATGTCTTTAATGTCTTAGATTATGGTGCTAAAGGTGATGGAATCACATATGACACCAAAGTAAGATATCATGCTCTCTAATACTCCCTCCGTTCCTTTTTCGTTGTCCAATTTTAACTTTTTACTTGTTATTTTTGACAAATCAAGAAACGATAATATTTTTCACCCATTATACCTTCAATCTATTTAGATATATAGTTAATGTTTTTGAAAAAGGTAGAACCTCTTTGATAAGTAAATTGATTTTGAAATTCTATCAATTAATAAGGGTAAAATGATAAAAACTCACTATATCAATTACTCCCTCTATCCCAATTTATGTGACATTTCGTTTTTCGAGAGTCAAACAATTTAAGTTTGACAGTGAGTTTACTCATGAAATCTTCAAAAAAAATTTAAATGAAATTTATATATTTGTTAACTACATAAATGTACTATAAGTCACAATAATTGACAATTCAAATATTTAAAATGTATGAAAATTTTATGGTCACAGATAGACTTATTTGAATCTAAAAATTCAAAATGTGTCACATAATTAAAATGAAAAAAATATTATTTTTTTAATAAGTGTCTCAAGTCAAAATTGAACAAATAAATAAGAACAGAAGAAGTATATAGAGTACTACTATTTCACAATATTTTAGTCATGTGTTAGCATACTTACTCTTAGAATTAGTATTCAATATATATTCCTTAACATGTTACTCACGTGTGACCAGGGGCGGATCTATTAAGTCCCGTGGGGGTGCCACGCCACCCATGAGTTTCGACGGAAACACTATTTGTATAGGTATATATATACACCATATGTATAAATAATAAACGTGCCACCCAGTGAACAAAAGTGATCTCTGGTGCCAGTGGTAGGTGATCAGATTTTTGTGTCTAAGTTCGCGGGATCGAACCCCACTAACAGCTTTTTGTTTTGATTTTTTTTTCAACTGCAGGCAGCCTTTTTTATTTTTTTTTTAACTGCAGGCATCATTTCTTTACTACAAGGCACATTCTCTTTTGTTTTTTTTGAATTTTTTTTACTTCTTAACTTATTATTATTAAGTATTAATCAATAATTATTTTTTAACTAATTTAATTTAACTTTTTGACTTTTCTTTTATTTGATTAAACGTAAAGAATTTTTTTTTTCTCTTCACCATTGAAACCCTCGTTGTTCCTTTAAACTTTTCAACAACAAAAATCTGTCATTAATCAAAGCTTCAGCCTTCAGCCTTCAGCCTTCAGCCTTCAGCCTTCAACCTTCAGTCTTTAGTCCATCACCCAATCCCGCTCACCCATCCGTCCATAAGACGAATAATTCTATTTGAATCTAAAGTTGATTTAATCTGAGTCTTCTGGGCATTAGAGGCGAATCCAAAATTTGAAGATTTTGGTGCATCAATACTATCTTAATTTAGGTAGTTAGCGAAACTTTTACTACAATTAACGGATAATGTAGTATTTGCTTGGTCACTAATGACTCAAATATGAGCTCTAATCTAAACTTAAAATAAAAAAATAATGAAATAGGCTTCTAGTTAGATTTAAATTGTATTCTCGCGAGTGATTCCTCTGGCTTGTACCAACTACACAAGGGCACCCCTACACTTCTTATAGGTGCACTGTTGATTATACGTTTCTCAAGCACATTTTTTCGAAGTTAACGGGTGCACCCCTATCAAATCATGTGGATCCGCCTCTGCTTGGCATCCAGTGACTCGAAATCCTAGATCCGCCTCTGCGTGTGACTTATTGACTCTAATTCTTACACCAATCACATGAAAGTATTTTGTTATAATAGGTAGTAGCGAGAATACGAGACTTATTACTACTCTGATCCATACTAAAGTATGCAATTATGTTATATCTGAAAGTTTAACCTAGAGAGAATATGTATGTTTGGTATGAAGGAGTATTTTTCTAGAAAAACAAATTAACTTTTTACTTATTTTTTATTGTTCGGTTAGTAAGAAAAAAAATATTATCTCAATAACATTTATATATAATATATAAAAAACTTATAGAGGAGCGAGGGGTGGGTGTGGGACTCGGGGTGATGGGGGATGGGGATGGGGTGATCAAGGTGTAAGGGTTGGGGGTTGGTGGGTGGGGGAACTAATAAATATTGAAGGCCACTTATAGAACTTGTTTTTCATACTTCTATTAAGAAAGTCATTTTCCTCATCTTCAAGGAACTTATTTTTCTAGCTAGTAAAAATGATTTCCAAAAATTCCAACCAAACATGAGAAAATAAAAAAATATTTTCCTTCGTACCAAATACACCCTACATTTCGATTTCAACACACAATAATTAATTTTATTAGATTCTTGAAAATACTAAAAGCCTAAAATAAATTGGGCCATATTTTTATTTTTATGCATTTACTATGAAAAACCTCGCCATAAAAGTGGAAGGTTATTTATGTGAGCATGGTGAAGTTATGTGACTCTCATCCTTCCAATTTATTTTACTTGTTATATTTATTTTAAATAAAATATTAACTTAAATGATAATTTGATTAAATTATCCTTATTTATTTTTTTATCTCAATTTTCTAGTAGACTCTCTTTTCACCACATTAATCTTTACACATTTTCTAAAATAATTAATTATATCATAATTTTTTTCAAATAATAATAATATTTTTTTATTAAGCACGATAATTAAAATAGACCGAAGGGAGTAACATTTTCTTTCTAATCATGCCACATATTCCATAATTGTTTTCAAGTTAACCCTAACCCTAATCCCAATTTCACCAGAAGACCATGTCTGTTGCAACTTTGTCATTGTCTTGGCAGGCATTTGAGGCAACATGGATAGAAGCTTGCAAAGTTGAAGGATCAATTATGATGGTTCCATCAGACTATGATTTCCTAGTTGGTCCTATCTCTTTTTCAGGGTCACATTGTGAAAAAAACATTGTTTTCCAGGTATATAAATTCAGTCCACTAATATTTTATAAGTTTAATTGAAGGGGTAACTAACATAAGTTTCACTAGTTTAGAAGCTAATTACTTAGATACATTCTAGTTTGCAATATTACAAATTTTATAAGATTTTGGTGTGCTCAGATACTTCCAGATATAATTTTCTCTAGATACACTATATCCAAATGGATTTGCATATATTTGAATTACATAGACAAATCTCATTCACCTCCCTCCCATCTCGCTCGCCACTCTCCTATGTATCTGATATCCCAGATACATGTGAATCATACCATATACATACAAATACATGTCTCTAGTGCATATCTACTGTGATTCGTATTCGCATGTATCTAGTGTGATTCACATGTATCTGAAGTACATAGACAAACCTCGCTTACCTCTCTCCCTATTTCAATGTATTTGATAGCAAAAAATTTGTATGTAGGTGTATAAAACACGTATCTAGGTATATCTGCTATGAAATTATTAATTAGTGATATAGAATGTAACTAATTCAAACTATAAGGAGAATAAGTAAATATGATAGGAATGTTTGTGTAATTAGGTAGTTTCTCCTTAATTCAACCACTCTTGCAAATTACTTCCTTCGTTCACTCTTACTCGGCTACCATACTAAAAATATATTTTTTTATTTTTACTTTTCCATTTTAGCGTATCCAAGGAAAAGTGTTTTTCTTCTCTTATCTTTAACATTGACTACTCATTCCCCAAATCATTTTTCAAAATCTTTTGAAATGCTAATAGTCATGAGAATTATGATAAAATATATATGCACTTCATCTCTCTTTATTTTTTTGAATAGTTGGATGGGAGAATTATAGCACCAACAAACACTAAAGTGTGGGGTGTATTACAATGGCTTGAATTCTCAAAGCTAAATGGAATATGTGTTAAGGGAAAAGGCATTATTGATGGCCAAGGATCAGTCTGGTGGAAAATTGCTCCTTTTTTGTTAATAGAAGAATATGAAAGTGATTATTCAGAGGAGCAAGATGATTATGCTCCAAAAATTGCTTTGGTAATAATTACTTATCCATCTATCTACTCATCATACTTTGCCTATCCCATTCCTTTCTTTCTTGGAGTTTGAAACATTACATAAATATACAACTTAAGATATCATAATTCTAAAATTCTCTATCATTTAAAAAAGAAATTACAAAAATCCCTCTCGAATACATCCCTATCCCCTCTCGGATACATCTCTTCCAGTAAGTAATGTATTGGATAGCCAAAGGATATATCCTAGAGCAATGAAAAATCTGAATTTTTTGTAATTGGAAAACTTCCAAAAATAGGATATAATTAGCCCCAAAATATATGAGATTTCTGTACTTAATACTTGTGTATTATAGTTTGGCTAATAGTCAGGTGTATTATAGTAAAACATGCATTTTGTTTATTACTTATTTTCTTAAAGAACGTATAAAGTTCACTATAAACAAGTAAAAATGAACGAAAGGAGTATCTTCTAAGACCCTTTACCTTGTTCAAATAGCAATTTTCTTTATTTATTCCACGTACAAACAAGTCTCATTTATACCTATTCATAAAACAGTTAATTAAATTGTTCTACAAGTTAATCTTTGATGCTAGTACATTAACACCCTATTTTCATATCAACCCAATATTAATTCTGACTAATAGTAATTGTTATTATTCATTGCTTGACTGTTTCTATTGGTGCCTGGACAGATAAGTAGCACATCAAAAGGAAAAATGCCCAGAACCAGACCAGCAGTGAGTACTATTTATTAAATTATCACTATTAAAAAATCACTATTTTTCCATTGAAAAATGTTCGATGTTTATTCCCATAGATATTTTGATTGAATCGGTGGAAAAAGAAAAAATAGTAATGTTTTCGTAAGTAAACATTAGGAAGTTTCTCACTACTTCAGTGAAAATCTGCTTCCCACTATACATTTTCCCAGTGAGCTGGTTCGCCGAAAAATGAATGGAAAAATCATGTTTTATAACACAATTACCTACCTTATGCCAAATGAAATCCCCTATTCATTAAGTGGATTTTATTCTTATTTTATAATTTTGTGGCAGGCACTGAAGTTTTATGGAAGTTCCAATGTAGTTGTAACAGGCATAACAATCCAAAACAGTCCCAAAGCACATCTCAAGTTTGATAATTGTGTGGCTGTTCAAGTTTCTGGGATCACAGTTTCATCCCCTGGAGATAGCCCAAATACTGATGGAATTCACCTTCAGAACTCACAAAATGTTGTTATTAACAGCAGTCATATTGCTTGTGGTAATAATTTGATCAATTACTCTTTGAAAGATATATAGCATAATCTATATTTCTATAGCAATCACGACAATAGTGGCTTAGCTCTCTACGCTATAGAGAGTCAAGGGGTAGGGGGGGCATGGAAGATTCGTTATGGAGAAAATTCTCTAGACTTTTCTTTTGGTGATTTTGAAGTGAAAACTAAAACACATTATGCAGGAGATGACTGTATATCTATACAAACAGGAAGTTCAGCTGTGTTCATTCATGATGTGCATTGTGGACCTGGACATGGATTCAGCATAGGAGGGCTGGGAAAAGACAACACGAAAGCCTGCGTCTCTAACATAACAGTTCAGGATTCAACACTACAGAACACTATGACTGGTGTAAGAATCAAAACATGGCAGGTATAAACTAATGAAACATAAGTTCCAATAGGTTCAGTAGTAAGAACCTTGAATATTGACATCCATCGATTGAGATCCCTTGACTTTCACAGTATGTTTCTATTTTCAGGGAGGCTCGGGGTCAGTTCAGGGAATCATGTTCTCAAATATCCATGTTTCAGATGTGAAAATACCAATAATGATAGATCAATTCTATTGTGACAAAAGAAAATGTGGTAACCACACATCAGCAGTAACAATATCAGGAGTTTCATATCAATCCATAAAAGGAACTTATTCATATAAACCAGTTCATTTTGCATGTAGCGACTCTGTGCCATGCACAGGTGTTTCCCTTGCAGACATAGAGCTTAAACCTTCATCAGAAAAGAAGCACTTTTATGGACCGTATTGTTGGGAAACTTATGGAGAATTGAGAACAAACACAACCCCTCCTATTGATTGTATTCAACCTGATAAAAGAATCCCTAGTTATGATTCTTGTTGATTAAATCGAAATTAAGGATTGTACTCTCATTCAGTTGTATAAATTGTCCTGGACTGGATGTATCTTTCAGACTAGTTTTCTGTCTATATATAGTTTTGCAAGACCTTCATATCTACCTCCTCGAGGTAGTAGTAAGGTCTGCATACACTCTACCCTCCCCAGACAGGATTTCACTAGGTATGTTGTTGTCCTTGTTGCAAGACCTTCATATTGAAAAGCTTTTATGAAATAGCTACTTTTATGTATATCATTCTCCAGAAGATCACAGAATAAGAGGTCAATTAATTGCATATCAACCTATAATCTCGACACCCTCTCTTTTTCTGCTGTGCAATAACAGTATCAACTTTGTAGTATACCATAACAGAAAGAGAAACAGTATACCATTCAAAAAAATGAATCTTTGTAAACGGCTTAATGTACACACCTATTTGCTACCTCATTTCTGAATCCAAGTACTTCAATATCCCACAAGATGGGGAAGTCATCGACTGCAGCTCCTTAATTGTTTTCTAAACATCACAGTCATCCGAGTAACGTAACCAACGATCCCATTCCCAAGCAAGATATTGATAATTCAGTTCACAACGAGTCGCTTGAGGTAGTGGACCTAGCACACTCCCAATTTAGGACAGCCAGCTGCAAGAGGCAAGTCCAAGTTCTCTACAGTCCTGAAGGTTCTAGGAAACATCTTGTCAACATAAATAGTTCCATCTAGGTGGTCATATTTGTGCTGCAAAATGCGAGCCTGCCATCCTGAAGCATCTACTTTGATTGCTTTGCCATTTCGATCCAAACCAGTAACCTCTACCTGTAGGTGTCTTTCCACAACCGCTCTGAACCCATCAACACTGCAAACAGAAGATTAAGCAAAGAATTCATTTATATCCGTGGCTATTAACCTGATAGGACATCTAAGCAGTTTTGATCACATAATGTATCATTATGTAGGCTAGGAATAGCCTGTCAACGAGAAATTCAGATTCTTGTGAAAAATTGAACTTCCACATAACAACGCCAGTAAAACTATTCTTATACTCCCTCCGTTTCACAAAGAATGACCTCCTTTCCTTTTTAGTCAGTTTCAAAAAAATGACCTCTTTCCTTTTTTGGTAACATTTTACTTTTTGCTTTCCACGTGGCATGTTTAAGACCACAAGATTAAGGACAATTTTGTACATTTAACATAACTTTAATTTAGGACCACAAGATTCAAAAGTCTTTTTTAATTTCTTAAACTTCGTGCCAAGTCAAACCAGACCAATCTTTTTGAAACGGAGGGAGTAACTTATTTGGTCAAGCTTCTGGGAAGCCATAAATGCCTATTTTCCGAATTAGCATTTTTGGAACATTGGCAACCACAAAGTACTACTCTAATATCGGCAAAAGCAATTTTCAAATCGATTTGCCAAACACAAACTGCCACTCTGTAAAATTACTTTTCTGAAAAACACTTCTGAGTTCTGATAACAATTATTTTTCAAAACAAGCAGAGATTTTGGAAGCTTGATAAACAGGCTATTAATTTGCTAGGTAATTTTCTATTAAACAATTAACTTAAACAAATGCTAAAAAGAAAAACAGCTATTTCCTGTTCACTATTCAGAAACACGTAATGAAAGTCAAAACAATGTACAAATCAATAAAGCTCCTCCTCCTTCTCAGACTATCTCCTCAATAGACAGAGTGACATCTTCACCAACTCAACACACATTCAATTGCACAATAACATAGCTCGTCTTTACAAAGATAGGCCATTGTGAATATCTGAAGTGATTATCAGAACATACAAGTTAAGGGCAACTTGATGGCTGTGACCATCGAAAACAAGAGCTCATCCTGATAATTGTTGAAAACATATGGCCTCTTGTACCTTTTTTTAATAAAAGAATTCATAAACCTTTTGACACAGCTTTGAGGTGATGATAAATTTTGCTACTTTACAAAAGATAAACAAACAACTATCTTCCACACACATGCTATTAATGCTATTCACTTTCTAAATATTTCTTTGCATAAAATGATACTAATGGAGCAAATAGCTGCCTTTTTCCCGAAGTGCCTGAGGCTTAGGATCTTCTACCAAAAAGCATGTTTCTATTCCTGAGCCCCGATGTGCTCTTAAACAAATATACTACTGCATTTTGATAGTTCAATATGCAAAAAATTTCAAGTTAGGCTTAGTTGTTTCTGTGTTACCTCAAGCACCCCTCGAAAAACAATGCAGTTTTATTGCCTTTCTTTTTAAGCTTTGGATTTATAATAACCTGCAAGAATAGAAGAAAACTGAATGTATTGCCACAAAATTTGGACCTCATATTTATCAAGATGACACATAAAAAACTTCACACACACCAGGAGATCAAATGGACGTCTGTCCTGTGCTTTGGTTTCATCTTTAGGAGCATAGCTTATATACTCATTTGTGTCTTCCAGCACAATTATCTGTCACTTGCAATACAAACAAACTCAGTGAGGCAAAAAATAAGTTGGACAAACTAAATGTTTTCTTTAACAAACCTTCAAAGGAATACCAATTTGAGGAGCGGCAAGACCAACACCGGGTGCATTTCTCATAACCTTCACCATCTCATCTATAATCTTTTGGATTCGTTCTGACCCAATCTCCTCAAGAGGAACGTCCTGAGATGGTTCATGGAGAACAGGGTCACCGGCTTTCACAATGTCAGGCATGACTTGCTTTTTTTTCTCTCCTAAACCCAGAAACCAACCTGCTTGAGCAGTGGTAGAACTGTAATTTCTCTTGGATACTGAGTCAGTGCATACAGAAGGTCTTCCCTGCAGATTCCATTGTATGAATACTGGTCTCTGGGAGCCACGGAGTTGCATTAAGTGGGAGGTCAGAGGATTCGTTTTCTTACAAGATTTCAAGTATTTTGGAGTGAATGGCACAGAAAGAATGCGCTGTGCTAACCGCGGAAATCTCTCCATCACCAATCTCAGATGACACCACACCCGTAACACTAGTTAGAGCATCCCAGAGTATGCATGGGCCTGCTGCACAGTTTTGTTCAAGAAAATCAGAGGGATTCACAGTAATTTACTAATTTCATATCAATAGCATAATGGTGCATACTGCCAGAACACAATACCAAGAAGAAAAACTCAATTGAAATAGAAGTTGAACTTCTGGTCACAGAACAATTTATCGATCTTTAACAGCTCAAATATGACCCATGGAACTAGTATCTCCTCAGATTTTCGTGCATCCAGCTAGCAATCAAACAGATCAGGGAGTATGATGAAAACTAGTTAGTTAAACCATAATTGCTTGATGTGTATAAGTGACTTAGCTTTAGAAAGATGATGCAGCATTGTAAAATGATAAGAGGGATTTGTAGTAATTTCATATCACCAGTATAATGGTCATACTACCAGAACACAATACAAGAAGCAAAACTCAATTGAAATAAAAGTTGAAACTTCAAGTCCATTTAAAAATTTCTTATTCAAATTATAACTTTTTTCTTTGTTGGTAGAAATCCACTGATTGTCCAGTTCATTAGGGAATGATTTTTGGAGTGACTATATGGGTATCCTGGACAAACAAAATCCAATGAGGATTTGGTTCATCCTACACATACATCATGGACATCTCGCCTTTCTATGTTCTATATACATGTATGCAACTATTGAGAGAGAAGATATTCCACATAATGTCGATCATAGAACAATCAGCTGAAATATGACACCTTGAAACTACAATCCCCTCAGATTCTTGTGAATCCAGCAAGCGATCAAATAGATCAAGGAGAACGATGAAAACTAGTTATTTTGATCATAATTGCTTGATGTGTGCAAGTGCCTCAGCTTTAGAAAGATGCAACATTTTATGAAAAAGTTCCCGAATTTTCCTGGTAAACCACATATTTTCATTCAAACAATCAGAAGATGCAGAATCCAAAGTGAAATTTGGACTTGTGGCAGTTCTTATTCACTTGGATTGTATAAAAGGCAAAGATATTTGACAGAATAAAAAAATCCCAAGTTTAAGGCATGATTCAAGAAACAATATAATCCATGACTGCAGTGTCGCGATTCTCTTCAATGGCATTGGCATACAAAACACGATAAAATAATTGATACCCCTTTTCCAACAAGCACATTTATCTGTGTAGGATCCTTCTAGTAGCCCCTCTAGCTCACATCACATTGATGTTTAGTAATGATGATCTTTGGATTCTAGATTCAAGAACAAAAAATCATATAACACCAAATAAGCACTTCTTTCTAACATTACTCTTGCACTTGTTTATCTCATTAATCTTACTTCTACTGGTTCTTTGACTTAAACTGCAAATTATGTTGCATAATGTGAAACTAGTTCCTTTTATTTCAATCTAATTTCTTCGCATTCAGCTACTTAGTCAATTAAATTGTTTTTCTATCCTTATCAAAAGCAATTAGTAATTGGTAAAGCTGCAACTGGACTCTACACTCTCCATCCTAAAGTCTCACATCACATTGGTAACTTACAATGCTTCTATCAATTCCTGCAATGCCATTAACGAATGGATCACACACCTTCTCATAGATTGAATCCAATGTCACCAACCATTTCACATAAGCCCTTATATATTTTTTTGAATACAACGAATAATTAAATAACAGATAATGTAAAAATTAACTAGCCCAAGTCTCTAATTCTGCACTTTTTTTTATCATGGGGCTGCATAGACTTGCTCCTCCATATTAACAATGCCTCCACTAGCAGCAGACCTAGGCCCTTTTGTGACTATTGTAAGAGGCCAGGGCACACTAGGGACAAATGCTTCAAGATACATGGATTCCCCACTAGTGGACAGAACTCCAATCACAATAGATACAACAATCAGAGAATGTCAGCCAATTATCATTGCCACAATCAAAATCAGAGGTCTGCTAAGAGAAAAGGGATAGCAGCTAATGTCTATGGAGACACAGGAGTTACTGATCAACCTCCATCTCCAACAACACCAGGTGCTAATTAGTCACATTCTACAAAAAGATTGTGCAAAAATTAAACACAACATAACAAAGAAATTTTACAAAAAATTAAATTGGGAAACATAACAACTAAAACACAGAGAAGATACCTAAAGGATAGCAACAGTCACTCCTTGAAGAAGGGATAAAGCAAAGAGAAAATGGCAAATGAAAAGCAGATGAATAGATGGATGGAGAAGATGATGTTGGGCTGGGCTTAAGCAACATATACAATTGAGCCCACTAGTATTATTTAGAACAACTTTAAATAGGGAATCATTTTCAAGTATAAAATGAGATAAAGTGTCAAAAACACGTTAAACTATCTTCTTTTTTTTTAGTTTCATATCTAAACAGTTAAGAGTGTGAGTTTCATATTTAAACTATCACTTATTAGTTTGAGAAACAATCTCAATGATATTTATTTGCAAAAACCTTGCCACATGGCATTCCATATAGATACAATATTCCACCTTGACGAAAATTAAATAAACTATTAATAATATTTAAAAACTAAAGATTAAAGTATTACTATAAAAAAATAATTATTTTTAATTATTTTTTTAAAAAAAAATTAAAATATTTTTCTCACCTCACNCCCCCCCCCCCCCCCCCCCGACAATCCCCTGTCCTTTTATTTTTTAAAATTCTTGTATAAAATATTTTCTAAAAATTCAGACCTCACCCCTCCTCCACTCATTCCTAAAAATTATTTTGATATTATTTTTTTAAAAAATAAAATAAAATTCTATCCCACCTGTCTAACCCCTGCTCCTAATTTATTATTATTATTTTTTTTTACAATTTTTTCATTTTGTGTTAGATATGTACATATATTCTTAGGAAAATATTTTTTTATACTTGTGTGCCGAATATAAAAAAATAAAATTTTATTATAAAAAAAATCTTGCGGCAAGTAAAAAAATATTTTTTAAAAAAATATATACATATATCTAATACAAAACGAGAAAAAAAGTTGATAGCAGACGATTATGTGGGGTGGGGTAGAAAAAAAGAAAAAAAGTTAAAATAATATCTAAATTATTATTTGAAGGGATTGGGGGGGAGGGGGGATGGAGTAAGAAATTTTTTAAGAACTTATATAAAAAAAAAATTAAAAAAAAAACTAAAAATCTGGGTTTGGGGGGGGGGGGTAGGTACGGTGAGAGGAAGGGGTGGAGTGAGGTAAAAAAATATTTTACATTTTATTTTTAAATTTCTTTTGGATAATAATAATTAATACTTTAATCTTTAATTTAACTGATACTAATAATTTATGTAATTTTTGTCAAGGTGGAATATTTTGTTCATGTGGAGTGTGATTTGACAATTATTTAGACAAAAGAGAGAGTGTGTTACACACACCATGATGAGAGTGTAATAAATGAGAGGGGTGTGTTTCTCAAAATAATAAGTGATAGTTTAGGTATGAAACTGACACTCTTAATAATTTAGATATGAAACTAAGAAAAAAGTTAGTGTCAGTGTGTTTTTGACTCTTATCTCAAATTAATGCTAATCATATTAAAGATAATGTAGTCTTGAAATTTATTGATCTAAGACTGAAAATTGTTGGATATGATTCACTACTTTAGAGATGAAAATTGAGAACCAAACATGTATGTATAATAAACTAAGATTAAGTGATCATAATCAATGTTTGATAACAAAACTATGTGGCAACTTTGGTTAAGTGTGAATAAGAGAGATAACAACCAAGTTTGTAATATTTGAAAGAAAAAAACACATTTTTTTTTTATCTTTAATGATAACTTATGTACCATATGACCTTCTATGAACCCAAAATAAAAAACTCAAAATATGATTCATGTGTTGAGAAATGAAAATGTTGGATTCCTTCTAACTACAGTGAATTTCATTTACTTCTTTTTTTCTTTCAGAAAAGGTGAAATTTAGATAAAAGAGCATTCAACACACCTTGTTTATCAACAAGAAAGTAAATTATTGAACAAAGTATTCATTAAGAACAAGAAGAATGAACAAAATCTGAAAAATAAAGTAAATAACTTGCAAGGTTAACACACATGAACTAATAATCTGAATAGTAAAGTGAATAACTTACAAAAATAAGTTAAATTATACTTATTAGAACATAAATTCTCATTGAAAAATAAATTCCTAATTTTTTATTTTTTGTAGATTTCAAAAATTGAAAAAAAAACTATACTATTTAAGTTCTTTCTTAAAACAAATAAAAAAATGGTTCTCAATTTTCCAATTCCACATTGCTTTTTGGCTGAGCCCTTTTTCTTGTGCTTGACCTCATTATTTTGATTAAATCATATACTTCAATTATTTATTTAGTATGATAAAATACTAATTTTAAATAATAATTATATATTAATTAATTTTTAACTAATAAAATTGGATTTTTGGCATTTTTTTGTGAATCTCCTTCTTCATATGTTCAATGCACTCGGTAAAAATTCTAGGTCCGTCACTAATGAACCTCCAACAAACAAAAAAGAGAATACAGAGATTGAAAAAAAAACAAATTGAAAACTAACCTAAAAACACATATAATGATTGAGTGATTGAGAACTTAGAGAGAAAAGTTTACGGAAAGAGGATAATAAAAACATATAATGAATTGAGAGCTTACTAAAAATTATCAAACAACTTGATTTATGAGAGAATATTGAGAGCTTATTGGGAATTTATCCATTAATCAAATTGCAATCTCTTTCATTGTGCGATTGATTTGACAAAATTAAGAGTTTAATAGAGAGATTTTAAAGAATGAAAAGCGACTGATTAAGGAAAAAAGAGAATGAAATAAGGAGGGAAAACAATTAAAAACGGCCTGATTAATTTGAGTAAAATGATTTTTTAAAATGTAATCAAGGAAAGTAAAGAATGAAATAATGGCAAAAAAGATTAAATTAAGGAAAAGAGAGATTGATGTAATAAATACTAAATAGCTACTAAATTTGTTGGCAAAATTCAAATATGATAAATGTGTATATTGTGTATAATATACATTCTTGGTTGATACATTTCATATTAAAAAATAATAATCAAAAAGCATATGTTTTGGTCTAGAGGTCATTTGCATACTTGCCCCATTTTCTCATATATATGTCCCATTTGTTATAACAATTTATTATCTCTATTTTTTAAAAAACAAAATTCATTCTTATTTAATTGGTCATACACGATATGAATTCAACTTGTCACACTTTTCCCAGCCCCAACCCCCAATGTGAATACTGTCATCAAATAAAAAAGAATAAAGTATATTTTCTTTAAGTGACATAAATATTCAAGCTCCTTTAGTATCAAATAACATATAAATTCGTGTTTAAATGATAAAACTTGGAGAATTAATCGACACTTTTATTTATTTTTTGTATATTATATGATTTAAACATGTTAGTTTTTGGAATAATTTTTTTAAGGATATTATAGTCTTTAAAACATTTTACAAGATCACGTTACTATGAAATGCTATCTTTTCTACTTTATTATTTAGACTTTATAAAATGATAAGTACATAAAACCTAAGCTCAAATCCCCCNCCCCCCCCCCCCTTTAGTCTAATGATGATGTCTACTCTAATTTCTTCCATATAATTTCTCACGATATTTTTCCATTTGAAAATTTGAGTTTTTAAAAATTATTTAGATTAATATAATCAAGTAATTTTAATAAATCTTAATTTATATAAATTAAATAAATGTTATACATTTTTTTTATTTGTCTCTTATGCCAAAAGTAAAATTTTCGTTTTACTTTTTTTTTGTTGAACTTTTTTTTCTTCTGATTTATTCTTTTTTTTTCAAAGACATCCTTTTATTCCAAATGAACAAAAATAGTCCACAAAGCCCAATTCGAATAAGCCCATATCCATCCGGATTAGGAAACGAAACAAATAAAAAGAAAATAAAATGATAAAGAACACCAAAAGGGAAAAGTTGCGCCCAAATGTTGAACCATCCCTCAGCTCCATTAGATCTTCATGAGCAAGCCAATCTTTGCGCAAAACTGGAGTTTCTACCATGAAATGATTGTTCAATGACCAAGATCCCTCATGTGTTGGGTCGGTTTCACTTTATACATCAAAAGCTCTCGATGGTGTTGTGTAATTGCTTCCATCAAAGACTTCTTCGACATGATGCTGGTAATAAATTATCTCTCAATCTTCCATAGATATAACCTTAGTAACAACTAGGATGACGACTATAAAGAATGTTGATGACCAATTCACTATTTTCTCTATTCAATAAATTGAGCCAAAAAAGCTAATAGCACTGTTAGAAAGAAGGTTCATATTAGATTCATCATCAAGACATTCCAAGTACAAACCATCAAATTTTCCTCTCGATAGATTTAAATTTTGAACCCAAACCTGAAACATAAGACAGTTGTTCATTGATATTTATGATTAGATTGTATTAATGTAGCTAGTTGTTGTAGTATCTTTAATGCCATTTTGACATTTTTGTATTCTGATGTTTGAAATCTGACTTTTATCAAAGAGTAGAATATTCTTTCCTTTTACTGGCAACTCTTATAGATTATGAAAGATTAATGTACCAACAAAATATACAACTAAGTTAGTTAAATAGTATGCTCACATATTGCCCTTTCTATAAACATGCTCCACATAGATACATCCCTTCCCCATTTAACTTTTTATGTACTAGATCTCCAAGGAAATATTCCAAGTAACTCCTAAACTCCATGCAGTACCTTCTTCATAATTAATGAATCAATTTCTACCATCACTTGAGTCTTCCCATTATTGAAGCAAAATTTGTACCTGCTTTAATTACTCGTGCTCAAGCTATTAAACTTGTGTCTTTAGTAAATTTCCTAGCTTCAACATACCTCAAATTGCCTTCCTAATTTCTTATACAGAAACCAATTGCACTAAGCCCTGAGTTCTTGTAACGACCTATCCCACCGTTATTCAAAATTCAACTCGTGCGGGATCTCAATTTTTTTTAAATACATTGCCAATTTAAAATTGAGGTAACATGATGACAATTTTTAGAATTTGAATTTGATCTAGGCTAACGTCAACTCGCCCTAGCAGGAAGACTCACACTATGACACAACTGCTATAACGCCAACATGGATTCTATATCGAGGCTGACAGAATCAGACCCTAAAAAACATGATTTCTTTTATCTTCCTCCCACTTTTCGTCGGTAAACTAGATGAAGGTTACTCCAAAAACCCTCCTAAGACACTCTAAGCTTGGGAACAATGGAGAGGAGGGATTTCAGCATAATAAGGGTCAAAACTCATGAAATTTTGGCTTACGTTCATTAGAATTTTCCCCTACGGTGCCAAAAGTTCATGTTCAGAGTTCTTCAACAGTTGCTAGGCGTTCAAGTAGGCTAGGTTTTCAACAGAGTGGTTAGACCTATCTTATTTGCATAATACCTTGTAAATTGTTGGGAAATTACACGTATAAGCCTTCATACACGGAGTCTGAATGGTTGAATATGTAGTTAGTTGTTATTTAGGGTGATAATGGGATTGATTAGTTAATACTGATCTTATGATGGTTGTTGGGTGTTATCTTGGGAAAGGTGATTGTGGGTGATCAGATTATGAGCAAGGAACATTCTAGAAATTAAGAACCAATTTAGAGTACGTGATGGTTGTTTGCTTCCTATTTATGTTGTATGTGATTGATAACTACTATTAAGATTTCATGCATCGAGTATTGCTATTCATTGTGAATGTGATTGTGATGTGTGATTGTTGGTTGGCTCGGGTATCACGTCTGGTACATACTAATGGTTGGCTCAAGTACCACGTCTGGTACGTGATATATATATATATATATATATATATATGTTTGACTCAAGTACCATGTTGGTACAAATTACCAATAGTTGGCTTGGGTACCACACTTGTTACATTGATTATTTGTTTGTGGGTTCCATGAGAGAACCGAGTTTACTTCTTTGTGACTCGATTGTTACATGTTGGTCCATCAATAGTTGGGATTTGTTTTTAGATGTTGGGATGGTTCTCGTGTAGATCGACACTACATGTTAAACAGTGTACATGATGTCTTAGGGATATTTGGTGGTCTGGGGTACTTGAAAGGTGTGATGAATTAGGTATGGATGATTGCTATGTTTTTGAACATGTTTCGGGTGGTTATTAAGTTGGGATGTTGACTGAAAGTTTTGCTTATGCACTACCTTGCACTATTTTGTCGGTCTAGGTGGTCTGAGAGATATTTGATAAAAGGAGTATTTATGTCAAGTAGGTTTAGTAAAGAGTGTTGCCTGTGGTTTACTAAATTAGATCAGGCCAGGGTGTTGACCTACGAGCTTGAGGGAGAGTAGTAAGCCGGTTAACAGAGTTAATAGTGGACTTGGATTTAGGAATGGAAATAGTAAAACAATTCTGGTGTTGGTAGAATGACTGGTTTGGAAAGTCTTTATGTTATAGAAGGGTTAGGATATGGATGGGGAATGGTATAAATGGTGGAGATGGAAGCGGAAAGAGGTGAGGTGACTTGAGATAGAGCGTATGAGTTCATGGGTTGTATTACATGGTAGAAATGGTGGTTATTGAAGGATATGGGTGTTAATTATATCTCTAACGTACATTTTCTTTGATTGTTTACATGATATTATGTGATAGATTTGTGCCGACCGATGATGTCTACCAGTATGTGTGGTTGTAGTGATACTACTCTTGCTACGCCATTTGACATAGTGTGGTTGCATGATCAGTTATGTTTCTTAGGTGAAGACAAAGATGATCTATGGTAGCTTCTACCCCTCTTTCTTCATGGTGGGAGCTATGTCTATCTAATTTAAAACCATGTATTCTCTTAGAAACTCTTGTACCTGTATAGACTTGTTCCTTGAGAGGGATTAATATGTTTCTCAAAAGTACTTGTTTTAAAATATTTGGGAGTATTTATGTATTGAATAGAGTTTTTAGCTTATATTTTGTTCAATCCCACATTTCATGTTCCAGTTTGGGGGTAAACGTTATCCTATCTAGGCATTAGAGTAGGTGGTTGCACAACTCGATGGTTTGGATTGTGACAATTTGGTATTTGAGCCCAGGTTACCGGTCTTCTTGTACAAGAGCAAATGTAGAATAAAGTACTAAGGATTGGTGTGTTGACGTCCACATTAAATGTTCAGGGGGCTATAAAGCATTCTAGAAAGTCGTCTCACTTCTTCACTCCTTTCGTGTGATTTGTAGCTTGTTGTATGGGTTGAGTTTGATTGGTATCTCTGAATCCTAATTGATATCACAACAAAGTAAACTAGATGCCTTTATCTTGGTTGAAGGAACACAAGAAAAGAAAGATTGGAACCGGAAAGGTTCCAATTGGTATTTTGCGTTAAGGGTCATATAAGTGCATGAATGGTCAGTTAGTGATCATTCATGATGTGAGTAGAATTTAATGGACCTAATTTGATTTAGTGATACAGTTTGATGATTGTTATTATATGTGTCTGGTATTGCCTGAACAAATGAAAATGTGTGAAGTATACTTTCTTGTATGACCGCGAAATTGTAGTCCAAACCATATTGAGGATAGGATATTAACTTAGAAATAATTTGCTCAATGATTAGTTGAGTTGTGATTCTTTGAAAAAGTTTCTAATGAGTTACTTATGTGGTTGATGTTTATATGATGCAAAGTTCGTATTGTATATGGCTGGGAACGATATTAGGGTTATTTTGAGACTGTGGCAATTCCAGGACTAGTATTGATAATGGGTATTGGTAATGAGGGAACCTTGTAGAAAATTTCAAATTTCTGGGGTGACCTCATCAGGGCCACCTTAGAGGGATTGACCCGCTATAGTTCTCTTGTTATGGCGGGAATATTCCAGTTATAGCAGCAGTCACAATAGCTAGGAGGGCGGTATAGAATGCTTGCCTTTTTCCCCTTTTATTCCTTTCATTCCTAGGATATTTAAAATCTCTAAAGTATGTGTAAATCAATACAAAAATATTAGAAATGGATTAAAACAACCATAGCATTTATATATGGTGATTAAAATTAGAACCAAGCATCCATGTGCTATCAAAAACAAGAAAGCAAAGATGTCCAGTACATGCCCAAAAGAGGGAAACAACCCAACACAAGTCTAAATATAACAAGTAGGGGGGTCTTAGCTGGATGTCTCGACACCATCTGGGTTGGGATCCTCGGAAGGGGAACTCGTTAAAGTCCTTCTGTGTAAGCTGGGGGATCTCCTGCTCAGGAGCGACACAACAAAACATGAACTTAATGGTCTTCCACATCCTAGCAAGTAACCAGTCCCGGGTGTGGTTCTTCATCTCCGTATCTAGCTTCTCGAGTTGAGGGAAGTGGAGTTGTAGCTTCGGCAGTAGAGGCTCCCATAAACCTTCGGATGGAGGCAAAATTATCCTTCAAGCAACTACTGGAGAGTGGATGTTGGGTCTGGGAAGGAGGGGCATCATTCTCAGCATCACTCTCATCGACTTCGCCTAAACCTGCAGAGGTCTGGTTGCTCTACGCCTCGCCTATCTTCCTTTTCTTCCTATCTCTGGAGGACCATTTCCTCACCAATAGGGGGTTGAGCGGGTCATCATTCTCCACCTCCAAATATATGTTATTCTCAAGTACTTTTGCCCATCTGCAAAGGGAAGAAACTAGACCAGAAAAGAATATGGCTTTTTTGCTACCTCTGTAGAAATCTTTCTACTCAACCACTACCCCATATTGAGTTGGATCCCCTTAATAGAATAGACAACCAATATAACCCATGAATAAGTGATATAAGTAAGATTGCCTGATGAATGAATCCTCTCGACTAATATAGCCACCTCTGGGCGTCAGGCAAGAAATACTGGCCGGTGATGCCCTCTGTGGTAGAAAATAGACCTCACCCCTAAAATCCTCAACAACTAATGAGTCCCGAAGCCACCTCATGTCCATACCCTTCATCTTGGCCTCATAAGCATCGTTCGGAACCTCTAACACTCTCATTACCACATTAATAGTCGGGCATCCAAGGAGACCCCCACCCTTCGGATGCGGTTGGTTGGTTGGGAAATCTTAAGGAACAGTCGGGAGTATGACATAAAACTCATGTACCTAGCCAAAACGAGAAGAAGGGGCTCTACTAATGGGCCCCAATTAAACTCATGTAGCCAATTATAGACGGTACTATCTTTCTCTAATACTCTCCTCATGTTCAAAGCCCGATCAAGACAAAAGTCTGTCCTCCGAATGTCTTGGAACATCTGCCAACTAACATTATCGAGAAATATTTTGTAAGGTAGTTTTATCCCTGATTCACAACCATTAGATTGTTGAACCTGCAAATTATGTGAATTGGTGGATTAGAACTTATAAAAGTGCATAGAAAGATCGATTCAGAGAAAAATACATCCCTTCGTAGGGAGGCTATTATCTGCAGCCTTTTGCGATAGCGTCCTAGTGGTTTGGGTTGTGACAGTTCCCTTTTGATAGTCCATCACAATTGCATTTGAAGGTGCCTCTTTATTTTTCACCAAACTACAATCTTGTGGATGATAAAAGGTATATACTCTTCTAGAAATTGCACTATCTGGGGCCATTGCTTAGGTAGATACTTCAACCACGGATACCTTGTTCTAGCTAATAAATACACACTCCTGTTTATTTCAAAAATCATATTGGTAATAGTTCTACTCTCTTTGTGACTTATAACATTTCTTCTTCTCCAAACATGCCACGAAATGAAAGCAAGAATAGCATTGTGCAGTGGTTTTAGCTTAGTTGGGCCATCCACTTCCCCATTATTTTTTAATTGTCACTTGAAGTTATAGCAATGGACCTAATTCCTAATAGCAACATTAAGTGTTTTACACACCCTCATAGTGGTAGGACAACTTAAAAACAAGTGTTGGAATGTTTCATGTGCATTTTTAGTGCAACAACAACACCTCACATCATCTACTACTCCCGTTTTGATCACCTCTTCTCGAATAGGTAGTCTCTTTTTTAACCATCTCCATAATGAAAAAGAGTCCTTAAATGGAACCCCTTCGAACCAAGTTTTATTAAATATTTCCTTCTTTTCCTTTGTTCTTCTCAAAATCTCCCAAGCACTCTTTACAAAAGAAACTTACCAGACCCATTGAGCATCCACTAAGGCTTATCCCAAGTATTAGTCAGGTCTAGACACTGTATTTCATTATGAATATGAGTACTAATACTTTGTGGTAGAAACTGCCGCATCTTCTCAATCTCCCAACCACCTTAATTAATTAAGTTGTTAACTTCATCTATGAACCAGTTTATCTAGAAATTTGGAGGAATCACAATATAGCCCCTAACCTTGTTCAGTTATCACACCAAGCATTGGAATGACCATGTCTTATTTACCACCAGATTTGTTGATCAATAGAATCCTTAGCTTCCAACATTTGTTTCCATAATTGTGAACCCTCTTTCCACTGCACCTCTTGAGAAAAAAACTTTTTGTTTACAATATTTATTCCATATGAAGTTAGTTTAGAGGGACTTCTGAGTTCTGAAAATTCATCATAACTTAGAAAACAAAGTTTTTGAAATATCAAACAGGATCTATACATAAACCTCCCTCATCCTCGGAAAAATTTTTTTTGGACCATGAAACATATACCTTCATCACTATTGATCCATAAGAATCTAGCAAAAAGCTTATGAATATTGTGTATCTACTTCACTCCTTGCAGGTTCTATTTTATTAATAGTAAGTAATTTGTTTTTCTAAAACCACATGTTACTTTTGATCTTATACTTATCGCACATAAACATACAAAATTTTAACCAAACTCAAAAAACTCTCTTAAGAAAGGACAAAATCTTAACACATGAATTGCATAGTTTTCTACTCTAGTTTATTTTATAAAAATGTGGACTTTATTTTGCTGAGATTTTGACGCTTTCAACATCACCAGTGGAGCGTTTAAAATCATTTTCCTTTTGCCTCTCATCTTCCTTCCTTTGTGCCTCCTATTCCTCTCTCCGCTTCACCTCTACCTCTCCATGCTTAACCTCTTCCTCTCTTGCGTCCTTTTCTATCAAATACAACTCATTAATCTCTGTTAAATTCTTATGCTATGATGTGAAATCATCATGATTAACCGAAGATGAAGAGGAGTCACACATCCAGAAGTTTGACGATTGACGCTACACTCCAATCCAAGGCCACAACCTCTCCCCTTATTCACACCACCCAACAGCCTTAAGCCTTTCCATGCTCTCTTACTAAGATGGTTGGATAGGCCTACCATGATCGGACATCAACGTCTCTAAATGAACACTGCACAATATTGTTGGTAATTATTCTACACAATTTATATTAAATAGAATAAAAAAGGTAACTTTAAATATTACATAGGTTCTCTCAGCCTGCGGGTTGATGCATGTCTTCATTCCTTCCTTCAACATCTTCTTGTGGGATTCCTTGAATACCCCATCTTGAGAAAATATCTTTTCCTGCAAATTAAATAATAGTCTCTCTATTAGCTAATTGTTGCATGATAGATCTATAATAAATTTTTTAAAATATATACCAAACATGTTACAAATATTTTTCGATGAGTTCCCATACTGATTTAACCCTGTGTGTGTATGAACTCATCCATTTTAGATGTTCGGGCTTCCTTCTCCCGTATGCACTTTTTTGCAACTCCGAAGAGGCACAATACTCATTTAGCTTAGGCCATATATCCTCACTAATCCAAGATGGCCTATTAGTGAGGATATATGGCCTAAACTAAATGAGTATTGTGCCTCTCCGGAGTTGCAAAAAAGTGCATACTAGAAAAGGAAGCTCGAGCATCTAAAATGGATGAGTTCATGCACACATAGGGTTCAATCAGTATGTGATTTCATCGAAGAATATTGGCAATATGTTTAATATAAATATATTTAAAATTTTTAAATATTTATCTATCATGCAACAATTTTATAATAGAGGGACTATTTTTTAATTTGCATGAAAAGGCCAGTTTCTCAAGATAAGGTATTCAAGGAATTCCACATGAAGATGCTGAAGGATGGAACAAGGACTTGGATCAAGTAGCAGGTTGAGAGAACCTATGTAAGATTTAAAGTTACCCTATTAATTCTATTTAATAAAGGTTGTTCAGAATAATTATCAACAATATCATGAGGGGTTCATTTAGAATTTTTCGATGTAAAATCATGATAGGCATAGCCAACCATCTTAGGTTGAGAGCATGGAAAGGCTTAAGGCAGCTGGTGATGTGCATAAAGGGAGATTGTACGACCTTGGATTGGAGTGTAATGTCGGTCATCAAACTTTTAGATTTTGGGGTGCCTCTTCTTCATCTCCGGTTAATAATGACGAGTTTGTGTTATTGCATAAGAAGTTAGCAGAGATCAATGAGTTGTATTTGAATGAAAAGGATTCAAGGGAGGAAGAGGTTAAGTGTATAGAGGAAGAAAAGAAGCAGAGGGAGGAATAAGAGATTTAAATGAAGGAAGAGGGAAGATGAAACGACCCCAAAAATGCCCGAAATTGTGCTTCGGAAACACCTATAATTGTAATTTCCATATATCTCAAAATCTGTGCATGATTTCGGAAATTTGACTTCATATTCTTATTCATGGGGTCAAATTGAGTGGTAAATGGGTCTAACCCAAATTTTAGAGCAACCGTATCAAAATTCGAAAATTGCAAAAAATGCGATTTGGAGGGTCAACTTTAAAGGGGCATATCTCTTAGCACACAAGGAACTGGAAGGGCGACAACCTATTAAATTAAAGCTCTTTGAGTTAGCTTTCCAACGCACTTGGTTTCACCTCATTCCGAGTTAGGATGACGGAGTTATAACCATTTTTGTAAAACCTGTCTGTGCAGATTTGCAATTTCCAGTGAGCTATTTTTTTTAGGCGGGTTGGGGACGTTTTTTATAAAAAGGGGATATGTCCCATACTTAGTCATTTTTTTTAACTTCAAAAACACTCTCTAAGCCCTCTCCAAAATTCCACCAAGATCCTCAACCAAATTCAAACATCTCAAGCTCTAATTCCGGATTCAAGACTCAATCTCAAGCTTTAATACTCCATTCCAATCTTCATCAAGGATTCTCCAAAGTTGAGGTATGTGGGTTTGATTGTGGAAACCTTCCTTTCCACAAGTTCAACCATTTATCCTCTATTACTACTTCAGGTTTATGGATCCTTATGGTTATTTATGAACTCTTGAAGTATGGAATTACTACTACACACCCTATTATGGTCTATTTTGCATATTATCATGAAATGGAATTATTATGTGATGTTTATGGTTTTCATGCTTCCATGATCAAATTATGAAGGTTAATTTATATATATGTATGTTGTTGGTGGGCTGATTTATATGGATTTTGGAATTGGTTGGACTTAGTACTCTTGAAATACATGATTTTATTTACATGAACAGTAGCCCACCATGTGTTTGATAAAATGCCCACTTTTAGAATTCTTAGGAAATGGAAGGTTCAATGTACGTCCTATGAGTCGGATGGTCATATAATCATTGAAATGATGATGAAATAGATACATGTATATGATTTTCTCTATATAAGTGTTGTGAGTCGACCAAGCCTAGCTCGGGGGATTGTAGGCCCGGTTAACCGTATCGAGGGGTTGGTACATTGGTTGCCTAGTACGGGGGTAGTAGGCCCGTATAACCATATCAAGGGGTTTGTACCTTGGTCCCTAGCTCGGGGGTGGTAGGCCCGGGTAACCACATTAAGGGGTTTGTACCTCTTTCGCCTTTCCAAGGGGGTGGTAGGCCTTGGAAATACTATATTGATGGTCACTCGCCACACATGTACTACGCCCCACTAAATATGATTTTTATGTAAGAATCATTATACATATCATTTCATTAACATACTATCTTATCGGGTATGATTATGCATTTTGCCTATGATGTCCATCTATTGTAGCATTGCATTGCATCCCATATACTTAGTACATTCAAACGTACTAATGCATACTCTATGCCTACATGATGTCACCATGTAGGGACCAGAGCACCGCTTGACCATCCTCCTCCGCGTGGCTAATACGATTTTCTATCGAGGTTATTGGTGAGTCCTCCATTCCGGGGACGTTGCTATGATCTCTTGCTATGTATAAGACTTTTCCTTTTTTGTTATGTATTGACTATGAGGGTGAGCCCGGTAGTTTGTCTTGGCCCCCGCTAAGTACCCATGTTTAGAGGTGGTGTTGGACAAGTTGTGTATTATGCTTGAGCTTGACTCATCTATGGTATTTATGTATCATTCCCTTTTTTTGTCTTGCTCCCTTAGTCCCGATTTCACCTTGATTATGCTTATAGCTTATGGTCATTTTAATTGCTTCTGCGACCAAGGATGTGTAATGATACTCTATGAGCCTTGTTTGGTGTTCCATCGGGTTCCCCATTCGCCGGTCACGTCTAGGCCCTAGGCTTGGGTCGTGACAGAAGACAAAAGGACTATGAGTTTAAACGTGCCACTTGTGATGTTAAAGCCTTAAACTTTAGTAAAAAATACAAATTCTTACAAATAAAATAGAGTTTAAAACAATCCAATTCACATGTTAAGACTCTCCCATTATGCACACCACCATTTGCTTTAAGCCTTTCGGTGCTCTCCTCATGAGATGGTTGGATAGGCCTACCATGAACGTACATCAACTGACTCTATGAACCCCTCACAATATTGTTGATAATTATACTAAACAATCTATATTAAATAAAATGTAGAAGGTAAATTCAAATCTTTCATAGGTTCTCTTAGCCTGAGGCTTGATCCATGTCTTTGTTCCTTCCTTAGAAGGATATGAATGATGCACAATAACTAGACATGCTAAAGCTGAAATGCTATACTGAATAACATGAACTGATGCAATGACCAAGTAAGAATATCATGGAACTGAAAAGTACTGAACAAAAATAACTGAATAAAAGCCGATCTGAGCTAATGTCTATAAAAGACTAAGGAGTCTGGTTTGGCAGGTGTCCCTTAAAATCCTACGGTGGCATGTATATCTAGAACTTATGAATTGCTACTAAAAGTCTCAGTGCTCAATTGACGGATGCACCTTTATCCCTAGGTTAGCTTGCTGCTAAGTAAAACTCCCAACAGAAATATGTTGATTAATTGATGAAGCAATTTGACTACAATATACTAAATTAAACTTGAAAACTGATAACAACTGAGTAGCTAATGAATTCTGATAAAAACTGATCATATCTGAGAGACACTTTATCTAAAAGTATCTTAAATTTTGAAAACTAATAATCTGAGATATTATGTTCTTGAAATAACCATAAAAAATACTGATTTAATTACATGGAAACACATAATTTAAACTATTCGCGAGTAAGATAAATAGAATAATAAAGAATCAAGCTTTTCGTAAAACCCTAGCTACTATAAAATCATGGACTGTAAAGATAGATTTTCTTTGGGACTCAGTGGGTGAAAGAATGTCCATTGATGAAATCCCACATACCTGGAAAGAAAACGCTAGCTTGAATCTTGAGCTGGAGCTTGAAGATGAAGAACAATAATTCTTGTTTGAAAATGCTAGCTTGAATCTTGAGCCCAAGATTGAAGATAAAGAACACTAATTCTTGTTTGAGAGGAAGCTTGAGTGTATTGATTTTGACTTTTGAGTGTTAGTCATGAATGATGAGGTTTTAGTAAACTAAATTCCTATTAAATAAACTTAGGATACACTAAAATGACAGAATATAGGGATTAAAAGAGTGAGAAAAGACCAAAGGAACCCAAAAAGAAATATGAAATCGACAGGTTCCACGAGACCATCTATGTTCTGTGGATTGTTCAGCGAGTAGTAAATATCTCTCGTGGAAATCAGACCTAAGTTTAGAGCTTCTGAAATTTCATTTACGTCCCTATATACAGTCCGTAGTTGCTGTAAACAGGTTCGTAAACCTCAGGAAAATTCTATGTTTTAGGACTTGGTTCACGAGCTCAATCTACGGTCCATAAAATGATTTACGAACTGTAGACCAAACTTGTAAAAGTCAGGCTCAAATTATTGGTGTATGAATTTAATCTACGAATCCCATTTATGGTCTGTGGTTCTTTCTACGCCTTGTAGATGGTGTTCATAAAACCCAACTTTGTCTGCAAAACTTGAATTTCTAAATTTTTCATGAGTTGATCTGAACTTGAAGCATCTGGGGTGTTACAAAATCTCCCCCTTGGGAACATTCATTTTTGAATGGAGTTTAAATAAGCTGAAAAAGTAGGAATATATCTTTGATGGTAAGGCTGAAAACTAAATACTGAAAATTGATGGAGTGACTGACTTCGGACTGAAACATGAAGACTGATCTGATTTCAAGAATATGTATGCATACTACTAAGACATGAGAATAGTTGAAAGACATGAATATAAAATGAGTACTTACAAGCGTGACTGTCTAGAATCTCAACTAGGACCTCTTCGTAAGAGAGACTATCTTTTACACCAACACTCTCTAAAGGCACAACTATAGTAGGATCACTAAATCACTTCTTCAACAAGGACAGATGAAACACTGGATGCATTGATGCCAACTCTGAAAGTAAATTTAGCTCATAGGCCACATTACCAAATAGCCTCACAATTTGGTAAGGAACTACATAACGTAGACTAGGCTTTCCTTTCTTATCAAACCCCGTCACCTATTTCATGGGAAAATTTTTAAGATATACCCAATCATTAATAACAAACTCAGGTTCTCTTTTCTTTACATTTGCATACAATTTTAATCTACTCTGATTCGCTTCAACCTTTCTCTAATAAGTTAAACTTTCTATATAGCCTCATGAACTAATTCAGGCCCTATCAAGGTCATTTCACCAATCTCAAACACCCTTATAAGATATCTACACCTCCTACCATAAATAGGTTCAAAAAGAGCTATCTGAATGATAATTGTTGTACTAAGAGAACTCAATTAGAGGTAAGTGATCATTCCAATTACCTTGAAAGTCAATCACATAAACTCTCAGCATATCCTACAAGGTTTGAATTGTTCGTTCAGCCTTACCATCCATCTACAGGTGAAAAACTCTGCTAAGCTTAACCTGAGTACCAAGGCCTCTTCGAAACAACATCCAAAAATGCAAGGTAAACTGAGTACACCTATCTGAGATGATAGATAAGGGAACTCCATGAAACTTTACTAACTCTCAAATGTAAAGTCTAACATAATCCTCAATGTTAGAACTAAAGAGAAATTCATGCAAGTCACCCATTGATTTTTTAGTTTTGGGTCATTTTCAATCGACTACATCTTTTATAACATAAAGATTTAGGTGGTACATGACCTATCAAATCGAAGGTCTTTGAGTCCTCTTTCCAAAACTGTCAAGTTTGCTAAATTTTGAGCTTCGAGTAAAACGTGATGGTTGTTTGAGTGAAGCCTCTCCATTTAAGGCATTTTATCTGTTTTAGAAAAGGGTATTTTGGTATTTTTCCCTAAATAAGGGTCTAATCTGATTTATACCACTTTTTTTTAGTTCCTAAACACTTAGGGATTTAGAGCGAGGTTTCAAGAGGAGAAAAGGGCTAAGTACAAGCATTCTTCAAGATTTGTGGTCTTCGCTAAGAACATGTTCTTTCCAAGTATGTAAGGCTTCTCACAGTGTTGGACTTGTTCTTCCTTATGCCATACATCTAATTTATCCATGAAATCATTATATTAAGAGATTATTGAATAGTTTTTTATTTTAATTTCATTCTTTAACAATGAAGGTTTTGAGTTTCTTGGGTTGAGGATCTCGAGTATGAGTTGTTATTCTTGAAAGGGATTGTATGAAATTATTTATGTATTCAGGTTGGGTTTGAAAATCAAGAAGAGTTTAGGAGAAATCACCCAATTCTAAGTGAGTTTGAAGCCTAATTTTTAACAAAAAAATTCATCGAGTTCGCTGGGGAGGGGCTGGGGACCGTGATAGTAGTGCACCCAAAACCACCCCTAGTACTTTGGGGGCCTAGGGCGGCACACCTGTAGTGCACCCAAACCCAACCCCAGTACTTATGATCTGGTGTCTCTTGATCGCAGTACGCTTGAAGTTTGCTGGATCGGTTTTTTCTTGTTTCGTCTGGCGTGTGTTCCTTTAAGTTGTGGCTACATTTCACCTTTCTATATTAATTCCTAAAGTCTCCATTAATCCTTGAAATATCCTACATGTCCTAATCACATGTCTTAATTTACGTTCCAAAATAAAGTAAGTTTAAGAGGAAAGTTCAAGAGGTCTTTTTGAGTCATTTTGAGGATTCGTTTGTTATCATAATGGTTTTGAATTAAGTCTTGATAAGGTAAATATGAGAATGAGAAGGGTTATATTCATGATTGAAAAAAAGTATAAGGGACCTAATTATTCCCAAATGTAACATTTTTACATTTAAAAAGAGAGAAACATTGTTTTCTAAATGAGTTTATGAGTTCAGAAATATTTCAAAGTAATACCTCTTTTAAGAGGATCTTTTGAGTAATTACCTCAAAATTGAGAAAAAGTTATTATTTATGCATTTGAGCATGAGTTACATATTATTAGGAGTAGTATTGGGGATCAATATTGGGATGAGTTCAGACAACTCACATTCCTCATAAACCATCTAGCCAACATGGGTAAAGGATCGTACTTTTAGACGACTCCTTATTGCTTTTAAGAATAGTTTAGTGGATCCACTTAATTGAGGTGTTCTATACCTTGACAAGGTATAGGACAGTTCCAGCAGCGTGGCGAGACGATGTATCATTACGTCGCTCATAGTGATAGTTGTCGGTTGGAGAATCTCCCAAATAAGAAAGTGATCGTGTGGTTGAGAAAGTGCTCTAATAGAGTTGCTCAAGTGAAGTTCAGTCTTCGAGGTAGGTTTGGCTATCCCTCGTTTAGACTGAGATGAATAATTAATCTTTCTTTGAAAGTCAACTGTGAAATGGGTTTTAGAGGTAGGTAAGTGTTGACCTTCTTGCTTAGTGTGTGTGATGTCTATTGGTGATGCTTAGCTTGTGTTAAGGCTCGTGTGAATACTCTTAATTGTTGTTGATAACTTGTGATATTTGACTAATTGCCCGAGCGAGGGGTTGTTTGGTCTATTTTTATATTTGACATTGAGATGCCTGAGTTAGGGGCTTGAGTTGATATTTGAACATCAAAAAATGAAAGAAATGTTTTCTAAGTAGTAAAGATTTATTTCAAATGCATTCCTTCACCATCCCTAATATTTGAGGACATGTTTCATGACTTTTTGTGTTTGAGAAGTTTATGCTATTCAAAATCATTGATGAAATGATAATGCATTTTTGTTGTATGTGTTTTTATGGATTCATCCTCATTCATCATATCATTGTTTATGGAAATATGAAAAAGCGGAGAAATACTATTTTTTGAGAAAGAAAATGAAACACCTTACATTTATCCTTGACCACGAGCTGGGTGGCAAGTTGATGAGATATTGAGATTTTGAGGTTGATATATGCATTGTGAGTCCCCCAAGGTCCTTACTTAGTTAATACTTTTCAAGTTAGTCAAATCGTTGGTCAACCGCAAGTTAGCGGACATTCCGAGGACTTAACACCTTCTCAAAATGTAAATTGAACCTCGAACTCCTTTGAATTTTCAATTGATTTTAATTTGTTTAAATCTTTTGAAAATTTGTAAGTTTTCTTAATTTATTTAAAAAATCAAGTGGCGACTCTCTTTGAACCTTAAGTTAAGTCGATTTTTCAAAAATCTAGTCTTTTATTTTCATTTTTAGTAAAACAGAAATGACGACTCCGCTGGGGACCTAATTAAGTTCTAACCGCAATGTTTTGACTATTTGACTACTTGTTATTATTTGTTGAATTGTTTCTTTGCTTTACTTGGTAAATTGCTATAAACTAACATTGCATTCAAGGCATTTTCCATTGGATATATAGTATATTAAGAACAGTTTCTACATAAACGCAGTCAAACTTTTTATACTAGACTCTTTTCCGAAATGATCAACAATTTATTGGTGCATCAGGCGTCCAATGGTTTTCGTGAGTTCCAGCCTAAGTTGTCTGCTTGGGTTACCGATCTTTCAAAAGTCACTCTTAGTCAACTAGCGTAGAGCGAAACCAAAGCCACTTTTGTATTATTTATCATCTACATAGACTAACACGTTTATCTTTTGAGTTATTTTTCTTTGTCAGGTACTTAGAACTGATATGTGTTGATAAGCTGGTTGGTCATCCTTATTTCACAAGATCTAAGGCCCGCAAAGCTTCCTTCCCCGATCAAAGTTCACAAAAAGGAAAGGCAATAATGGGTGATACCAATGACGAGATTGGCCTGAATGATGTTGTCATGGCTCAGCCCGCCGCAGATGATCAAAATGAATTAATTATGCAGTTAATGCAACAGATTGCCGAAATGAGGATCAAAATGCAAAGAAGGCAAGATTTGCCTAATCCAATTTTCACTTTCAACCCTCCAGGAGATGGAAGACCTCCACCCTACTTTCCTCCTCCAAGCGTGGAACAGGTTCAAAACCCACCATCTAACACCACTCAAAATCCTCCAATCATCGACCTAATCGCCCCAAATCCCCATTATGCATTCGTCTCTTACCAAGCGTCATTTTCTCCTCAAAACACCAACCCATAAACTTGTCCTCCCCCTCAAAACACAAATGTTAGCAGTCCGCAAACATTCACCCATCTCCAAAATCAACATACCAAACCCCAGACTTTCCCCCAAAATTACCAATCCCCTCAAAATACCCAGAATCCCTCCATTACTCCACCCCTACCTCAAAGACTACTTTTCAAATTCCAATTCCAAATGAACCCTATGTTAACTGTTTCGAGCTTGATCACTATAAGGAACAAGATAGAGAGTGGAGGTCAATGGAAGAGGCAGTCAAGCCGAACATGAAAGAAGAGATCAGGAAAGCCATGAATGAGCTGCACTGTATTCTTGAGATCGATGGGTTGAGTTATGAAGATCTGTGCATCCACCTGAATGAATCTGGATCTCCCGGAAGGTTTTAAAGTGCCGAAGTTCGACACTTTTGGAGGAACCGGAAATCCATTGGCTCATTTGAGAGCTTATTGTGACCAACTCGTAGGAGTTGGCAAGAATGAAGCCTTGTTATTGTGGCTATTTAGCCAAAGTTTAAGTGGAGAAGCGTTGGAATGGTTTACCTCTCATGAGATAAAACAATGGTCTAGCTGGAATGCACTAGCTAAGGATTTCGTCGAACAGTTCCCCTACAATGTGGAAATCTAGTCTTTTATTTCTATTTTTTAGTAAAACATATACGACAGGTTGTGCGATGAAATTGGTTCTACCACATCATTACATTGCATTTTCCAGCTTTGTTGTGTTGCGTAACTTGATTATCTGTTGATATGAGAATTAATCGTAACCTTATATGTTTATCTTATTCGCTTCGTACTATCTAAATGTGCAGCACCGATGTTGAAATGGGATTTTTCTGCGTGCAGGTGGAAGAGTTTCATAGTTTATTTCTTAAGTATGATTAGTTGCTTATGATCAGTCGGTCTAACCTACTAAGTACATGTGGATTTTACTCACCCAATACTTCTATTATATTTTTTCTGTAGATCCTAGTCAGGGTGATCTTCATAGCGATTGATCGGATCTAGCAATTTCTTCGCATTCGGAGTTGTGGTGAGATCCTATTTTTCGAATCACCATTAGTCTTCATCTGTCATTTATATTGTTTAATTTCCTTTTGAGGACTTGAGATGTATTTTAGAATCTAGAAATGTATTAGATGCTCTTTATACTTGTGCTACTAGGTTTTGGGAACTTCTTTGTTGTTTTCTTATCGGTGGTAGCCTGACTTCCCTTTGGAAGTCTCATATAACTTGTTTCTTTTGGCGTACAAATAATTTTTTAGGTTCTCCAGGTGTGCGCCATCATGACCTCGCAGATTTTGAGTCGTGACAAAACACATAGATGTACATATACAATTGGCCAAACACATAGAGTTACAATCAAATATTGTATCTGTGCAACTTTCAGTTAGGATAAGATATTGTATATGCAGATATATTGTATACATGTATTCGGCCATATTTTTCACGCCTCGAGTCTACACTATGTATATGCCCGACACTCGAGAACCATTGTTGGTCCCCAAGCGAACCCATGGTCTGGATCATTACTCAACGGAAGACTTACTCAAGCGGAATGGGAACCCCAAATGCAAACTCAACTCATAAATTATCATTAATAAAAATAGTGTAACTCAAAGCTCATATGAAATACACAAATGAACATAAGTTCAACTCAAAGTCTTTAAAACATCACAAGGGAAATGGGAAAAGACTCTTCAAGTACTACTGTCTATGAAGCCTCTAAATACTATGTGGAAGTCGGGATAAGAGCCACGACATCCTAACAAAACAAAGCCAAAATGTGAAGCCCTCTGGATAGCAAGGAGGCTCACCAAAGCTAACTGAAATGCGATAGGATCAACGGAGCACTGGTTGATGATCATGAATACCTGTATCTGCATTATGAAACGATGCAGGCCAAATGATGTCAGTATATTGAATATTGTCACGATCCAAAAATGAACGTGATGACACTCATCTTAGCTCACTAAGACCAGTCAGCCTAAAACTCAATCATTACAATAAAATGCGGAAAAATTCATAATCAACTCAAAAATATCCCAAAAATCTAGTTGTCACGTGTACAAGCCTCTAAAGTATCACAATTGATTCAAAAGAAAACATATGTCTCAAATGACCTTCTTTCTAGAATAGAACAAGATCATAATTAAGATGAAAGAAGGTCCGCTGAAATGACAAATAGCTACCTCACAAACCTCCAGAAGCCTCGAACAAAGAGAAGAGAAAATATCACAAAGGTTCGGGCTATACCTACAAAAAAATGTAGTAGCAAGGGGTGGGTACCAAACCACATAGTACTCAGCAAGTAAACCTCTAAACACGAGCTAAGGGGATAGAATACAAGTACTTCTTACACCCCAACCGAACCTTCACAACTTCAATTTGTATAAAACCAGCTCAACCTAACAATTCACAATTTACAAGCACATACCTCAATAACAACATTCTAACAATCATATATTCTCAACAACAAGCTCAATATTCATCAATTACAACCTCCACAACTACAACCTGATTAAAACTAGCCCAACATAACAGTTCGCAGTTTACAAAGCACATAGCTCAACACAACACTCTAACAATTTCATACCCTCAACAACAACAGTTTCATATCCTCAACAACAACACTCTAACAATTGCATATCTTCAACAACAAGCTCAATATTCAGCAGTCACGAGTTCCACGGAAAGGCACTCACAAGATCAGCAACATATAAGATCAAGTTCACCAATAATAAATAAGTGCAATGTATTGAAATGCAATGTCAAGTATAGTGATGCATGTCTGACCTAAAGATACACACCCGCTGTCTCTCAGTTTTGGACCCATAGGGGACATATCTGTCCATGCATCCATCGTGGCGCGCAATACGACCCTCGATAATAGTAACCATCGCAGCGCGCGATACGCCACTCAAAATATAGTGTCCATCGCGGCGCGCGATACGTCCCTCGAAATGGTACATCCTCTTTAATTTCTTATTCTTTCTGAATTCACATAACATTTGTCACAATCATGTCTCAGAACAATGCAAATGACATGTTCACACAAATAATGAGGAAATGACCATTTTCATAACATTGCACAATTCACAACAACACAATCATGATACAACATCAATAATGATTCAATAAGCCTTTCAAACCACTCAACACATCACACACAAACAATTAATCATGTTGCCTTTTATTATCCCTTTTTCATCATTAGAACTAATCAATGTGGACAAGTCAACCCATCACCAAGTCTCATTACCCCCAACACATATTACAAGGAAATACACGAATTACATACACTTAACAAGGGTTTAGAAATCCACTTGCCTCAATCAACCAAGAATTCACTCTAGGACTTGAACCTTCCCTTTTCGTTGAACTTCCAACTCAAAGCAATCTATTCAAATAAATGACCACGATAAGATTTTGAAACTAACAACATTCATATTATTATGTGTCTAGTCTAGACCCATAACTCACACCAAATTTATAATCAAGTTTCTAAGTTTCAAGCTTAGGGTTAAGTCTTAATTTCTCCCAATAATACAATCCTAATAGTTTTCATACAAGATAATACACCCAGGATTTAATTAGCCATATTATAATATTGAAACTTGATTCACAGTATGATGATCAAAAAGTCAAAAGTCAAATCGGTGACAAGTTATATCAATTCTTATGTCGTCCGAGGAATGACGGAATAAAACCATCAACATAATTTAAGTTATACTTTATTTCTACTGATTACCTCATACCTAATGATTGCCTCAATCATTGGTCACCACTACACTAACCATTACCACCAAAAAAAATAAAAAATCCTAATACCCTAATTACCAGAAACATTGCAACGTGCATATGAAATTACATATTTAATAGATTCCAACTTCTCTCCTTTTTATTTCACCATCTCACATTATAATATTAATAATAATAACATGAACTATAACTATATACTTAAATAGATCAACTGAAATATTACCTAGATGTGCAGGAGTCGGTTCCTATGCCAGCCGCCGCTTTGCACAGGTTACTATTTCTTCTTCCCTTTCTTTTTTTTCTAAAATAATTATATTCTAAAAGTGATAAACCTTATTAACTTATTTTTAATAGATATAAGTCAAATAGTATAGGGTGTTAAATAAATTATCACTTTAGCCCACTAATTATCAATTAAGTCAATTATCTATAATTACTCATCAACTAATTAACTAAAGTTAAACGAATAGTTCAGAATTTCCAAAAATGATTTTCTGGGTCTTTACAAATGTAAGATCATGTAAGGGGAAAACTGAACATAGGGATACACAGTTGAACAGGGGAAATATACTTACCTCAACTCAACGCACTCAACTCAACATGAAAGAAACAATGAAAGATGCAAGGTGTATAAAGCTTTTAACACAATAGATAATAACTTAATGTATATAAAAATACAATAATAAAATCTTTACTCTTATTTGGGAGAATCTCTAACCGACAACCACATTATGAGCTATGTTATGATACAACGTCTCACCCACACTTCCAGAACTATCCTATACCTTGCCTGAGTATAGGACATCCTCAACTAATTGGATCCACTAAGACATTCTTAAGAACAATAGAATCATCTAAAAAGTATGATCATTTACCCATGTTGGCATACATGGTTTATTAGGATTTTGAGTTGTCTGAACTCATCCCCAGATCGGTGCTCAATACTACTCCCATTAATATATAGAACTCATGCTCAAATGTATAAAAACATAAATCATCCTCAACTTGAGATAATTACTCAAGATTCTCTTAAAGGAGATACTGCTCAAAAACTCCTCATGAACTCGTTTAGAAATCAAGGTTTCCTCTCGTTGTAAACGTAAAAGTGTTTTAAACTTGGGAATACTTCGTTCCCTTATACTCACTTTGAAACATGAAACTCAAATCTCCTCATTCTCTTACTCATTCACTCAAGTCTTAAAAACAAGTTTTAGAAGATTGTAAAAAATTTCTCAAAATGACTCAAAACAGTTTCTCGAACTTTACTCTTAGTCTTTACTTTGATTTGAAATGAAGATTTAAGAGTTATGATTAGGATATATAGGATCTCTCGATGATCAATAAATCCTTAGATAGTTGGTAATAAGAAGAGAGAGAAAACACTATTCAAAGGAACACATATGGGACGAAGAATGGAGGCGAAAGGGGTTTGACACCCGTGGCGCGTCTGTGGCGCACCGCGCCAACCCTCAATTAACTGGGGCTGGTTTGGGGCTCACTACAGGTGCAGGACGCCAGCCCCCCCAGCACTTTGGGGGGCTCGCCGCCCCAACCCAAACCCTAAACTTTTTGATGAATTTTTCTTCTCAATATTTTGTCCTAACTCATCTAGAATTGATTAATTTCTTCCAAAATTCCTTAGGTTCATAAACCGAACACAATTAATCAAAAAATCACTCAAACTCCCTCAAGAACAACACTCATTCGCAAGACCCTCACCTCAAGAACTCAACAAAACTCCATTGTTAAAGAATGAAGCACAAAACCTCAAGAACCTGATCAAGAATCTCAACATACAGAATCTCATGGACGAATTCATAAATGAAAACTCATGATTGGTGTGAGGTGACCAAATCCAACACTATGAGAGCTTACATACCTCAAAAGAACCAAATTCATAGCGGTTTCCCCAAATTCTTAAAGAACTCTTGAAACCTCCTATTTTCTCCTCTTGAACTTTTCCCTAATTTTCTTAAACGTTTTAGAATGAATGAAAAACTAATCTCAATCACTTTAGACCCCTAATTGGGTGAAAAAACATGGAGGCCTAGTGGTGTAGGGAAAAGATCAAAATACCCCTCCTTAAAATAGATGAAATGTCTTAACTAAAGAGGCTGCACTCAAACAGACATAACTCCTTCATCCGAACTCAAAATTTAGCAAACTCAGTGGAGTTGGAAAGAGCACTCAACGACCTTCGATCTGATACCTTAAAGGCTACCTAAATCATCTTATGATGAAAGTTATGGTCATTTAAAGTTGACCCAAAACTTAAAAACTAACTAAAGTTCAAGGTGTTACAACAAAATCTCGCTATTTATGAAAAAATATTCATAAAAAAAAGACACAAACTTCCTTTTGTTTCTTTTTCTTTTTAAAACATAGCTTATAGTAAAATTCATATAGCTGGAAAAAATACGTGAAATATAATATAGTGCATTGAAACGATTAGAGAAAAATAGACAAGGCATAAATTGGGCTCTTTTTGGAATAAATATTTAAATGGTGAGGAGAACTTAGAATTTGACATGGTATCCTATTAATAATATAAGTAGCATAAACTAGAGCTTTAGGCAAAAATGATGCAAAGGCTAGTTCTTGGAAAGTAAGCAACAAATGACATTATTGAGGTGGTGATGTTTGTGCTCAGCATGACCATTTTTTGTTGGGAGAGTATATGGGTAATAAAATTGGTGAATAATTCTCTTATCATGGAATATGAACATAAATTGAGTATTATCGTAATCTTTACCCCCTTCCGATTGGAAATATGAGAAAGATGAATCAAAGACATTAAATATCATATTATAGAATTTAATAAATCTGCCAAAAGTTTCAGATGTTGAATCAAGAGACTAATGTCAGTAGTATTTTTAGATGTACTAAAGACAACAACTAGTTGTTGAGAATCATTGTCATGACTCGAGACTACCCCTAATCGTGACAAGGTGCTTTGAGCCACAAATGACACCAAGTAAACCTCGTGGACTAGCATGACACTAAGATAAGAAAGAAATATAAATAGAAGATAACTGAATGCAGAACTAAAAAAGTCTAGAAATATCAATAGACGAATATCTTAGTACACATAGCTAAATCTAATCTAACTTGTCTAAAAATCTCTACTAATATGAGTTGCTAGGACAAACCCCTAGCTAACTCCAATTGTCTGAAATAGAAAGTATGACTGAAAGGAAATATAATTGTTGTCCTCAGAAAGATGAGGACTCACCAACTCAATTGCCGCTCACGGGAGATAGTATTAATTAACTGCAAACTGGATACTGAGTGTCGGAACCTATATTATTAAACAATATTGGAAGAAAGTATGCAATTAGTACTTTGAATGTATTGAGTATATAAGATAATGCATGATAAATGTAATAACTAAGCATGATGAATCTATAAGACATTCTAGCGCAATGACCAAGTAAAATAACACAGAACTAAGATGTACATAACGAAAATACATGGTCATGCAATAACTAAAAGACTAACGGTAGGAGATACTAAAATCGACATACAAGCTTGTAAGCTACTACATGGAGTTTGATGTATAATCCCCTCAAAAGGGTCAAATGTAGTTTGCCATGAAAAATCAAATTAAAGACAATAGAATGAGATAGTGCATGAACGTAGAGCAATTGAATCAACACAAAGCTTGAAGATTGCGATGAAATGCAACTAAAAGACATAAAGAATCTTAGATCAAACATTTTAGCTAAACAACAATTAACTTAGACTCTGGAGCCGAAAATGCGTTGAAATAATTTATGATTATGAAGATTACATAATCACAGAGATTTTAATTTTAGGGTAGTTTTTGTGATAAGAAAAAAGAATCATTAGAGTCGTTTAGTAGAAAATAGTTAAGGAGAAGAGACAGTGTTTTGGTGGAATAACCCAACACACTAGGTAATGCATTTATAATACAATCACAAAAATATTGCAATACAAAAAATGAAAATGTATTAGATACAAGGATATATATATAACAATCACATATGACTTATTATAAATCATGTGCATCTACTCCACTCTTTGCATGTTCTATTTTATTCATAGTAAGTAATTGGTTTAAAGGCAAATAAGGAATTTTCCGAATTTAGATCTTCTACTTATACAACATTAATCACACAAAATTTTAGGTAACTCCAGTAAAAAAGGACAACTCGTACACATGAATTGCATTGTTTTCAACTCTTAAGCATTAGGCCCATTCAACTATAAACCATAAAATGATGACAGATCCTAATTTTAAATTTCAATTCAAGCTAATTTAAAAGTACCTTACTCCTCCTTATCGGAAGGCTGAGGAGAACAGGGTAGAACAGATGTTTGGGCTTCCTTTTCCACCGTATTTTTTTTTTGAACTCTGGAGAGGTCCAATACTCATTCAATTTTTTCCATATATCTTCACGAATCCATGATGGCCTCTTATCATGTTTTCGAGCATGCCAAAGCAAATCACTCAACCTACGAGAACATTTTCGAAAAAAAAGTTCTCGTATCTTTGCCTCATGGTCGAGAGACCATGCACACTTCATCTGCATATAATTGAATTTTTAGATTGAATAAATGTCCAATATAAGAAGTGTTTCTCTTAAAACAATATATACATCACAAATATATATGTCATGCATCTAGATTGATTAACTTGTTTGAGACCAAGGAGTTATTAAACACTTCAAGTAGATAATTAATTTATTTTTACCTTGAATTCATCAAACATTCTCTCTCTAATGTTCAACGGAACCTCTTTCCAGTACCTCCATGGTTCGTTATAAACCGAACACATTGATTCAACCATAGCCTTCGCGGACTGACTAGAAGGATAAAACCTACATTATATTTAAAATTGTGATGATAGAGAAGCTACTGCAAAATTAAAACAAATGAATAGAAGGATAAAACTAGTCTTTTTAAATAATTTTAAAACTAGCATGTTTGCTGAATGTGATATTTATTGTTTTGCAAACTATATTATTGGTTGTATAATCTAATAGAATAATACTTTGACTGATTTTACTTCTAAATATGATCAAACATCAAAATATAATAATCTAGCAAAAGTAGTCTATAGTTCACTTCTCATTTTACACAAGGCTCAACTTGTTAACAAAACTATTAAAAAGATTACATGAATACTTACCCCAATCCATCGGGAATAATAATCAATCTCTGGAGTTCATCATTCTTTTCAACATTTGGAGGATCTTTCCACTGTGCAGAAGCTTTTGTAGGAGGCTGTGTAGCTGGTGGACGACTGTTACCTCCAAGAGCCATCTAAAAAATAAGAAAAAGAAAAAATAGCAGATTAATCCAATGAATCGATGTCGAAGTCTTGTTAGTTCCAGCAAATAGAGCACTGATAAAATATTAATACAACAGATATTGTTTAATGATGAGGAATTTGTAATTAAAATCAAGAGATGTTGCTGCTAAAGGAGACTTCAAGTCGAAAACTATGAAATGGTTCTGGCCTCATTTGTTTACACTTAATGGAGATCTAAATCTTAATCATTCAAATCAATCCATTAAGTGCAGTTGTTCTTAAGGTTTAAATCTGAATGATTAAGACTCTGCCCATTAAATGCATTTGTTTTCTTTCCTTTTAAACCTCTTAATGGGTCTAAACAAATATGAACTAATCAGATCTATAAAAGAGTCTTAACACTATTCAGAGACTCGTTATTTTCACGCCACTTACTTTTCTTCTCAATCACATACCATTTTTTCTCTCCTCTTCAGCTGCTACTGTGTTTTATGCTATCCCATTTACTATTTTAAAGAAAACAGCTTTACCTTCTAATATGTGTGAAGTCAATATAAATCTCTCTTTGCAAACTCATTGATGACTAAACTAAATAGTTTGAGCATAAGGGTGCCTCTATATATGTAATCAATCTCATGAAAAATGAGTATTTTCCCCTACTTATTGGTTTTATTTGTCAACTAATCCATGTTTACCGAGTTTAAACATATGTGAATATAACAAAAAATTGTTAAAAACTTATCAGGGACCAAGAACGCAGAGAATCTCTTACTTCTATACTTACACAAGAAATTACAGTTGACAAAGCCACTTTAGCCTTCAAGTTACTTGGAGATTATGATGGACATCAGCTTAATTCTTTAAAGAATTCATGTTATTTTGTCGTGGTATACTCTTATATTAATATATAAGTTTTATTTGTGTTTTAGTTAATAAAACATTTATATAAAATATAGTTTTTTCGGATATTATTTTCTATCAAAAAAAATTATTTTGCTAAAATAAGATTATATAATATTTTATTGATACAGTGTAATTTCATATGAACATTTAGATACTGAAAACAAACAAACTTAATCATTTGGTGTTCATATCCATAGACTATCTTAATATTCAGATAAACATTCAAATTCGTACATCTAAATCTTAATTCATATTGTTAGCCAAAGATAGATTTTGATGAGTGACAGGTTCAAGGAACGAGCTCCACAATCATGATCGCAAAAGACCAAATCCCAACTGGAAATAGAGAGAAATAATATTGTTGAGGCGGTGGAAATAATAGAGTGCTCCTAGTCCCATGAGGAAAAGGAACCACTACAAGTATTCCAAGTCTCACGAGGAAAATAAATCATTACAATTTTGCTAATGTAGAGTTGAAGTAGGAAGGGACTCTTGTTCTATAAATAGAGCAAGGTTTTCTCCAAAGAAAGTTGTGCACTTACACAGAGAGATATGAGTAAAACATAGTCTTATTGTGAGGGAGTTCAAATTGAAGTTTTGTTGAAGTGCTGCAAAGAACATAATTGAAGAATTCTATTCAATTTAGTTTGAGTCTTTTGTTAAATTTGTCGAATTTATTTGCTATGAAATATAGTGTTTTGGATCTTTGAGTTGGGGGCAACTTGAAGATCTGGGGCATAAACTTTTGGGAGTTTGTGTTTTATGTCTAGGAATTACAGTTTATAATTCCTTAGGTTACATTGGTTTGTAATTATTTGTAGTTTGAAGTTTTATTGAGTTAATAAAAGTTTGAAAGTGAAACTGTTGGGCAATTACAAACGTACTTACTTTGAACTACTAAACATTCTAAGGATCAGATAACCCATAAAATATCCTTAGAAGAATTATGGAGGTCATGATTCCAACACACATCTTAATATTCAGTCAGATTCATAATTCTTAATCTTAATGAAAAATAAATGAGTCCCTGTACATAATTAATCTTCTTAACTATCCAAAGTAGGTGCAGAAAGTATAAACTTGTGGTTTATTGTAATACCTTTTGTCGTTTTTCTTGCGATGGGCTTTGCACAATATCATTTTGTTGAAGGGAGGTCTGGACATCTTTCTTAGCAGGCTGAAGACACGTTATCTTTAGTCTATGCAGGTTACTTAAGTATACATAAAGCAAAACATGACGAAAAATACACTTACTTCTGAAGTTGATATATGAACACGTTTAGATCTAGAAGACACACCAATCCCAGCATTGTCATACATGTTATCTATAGTTGCTCCAGGTTTTGAAGCTTCCTCTATATGAAGTTCAACATTTAGGAATTAGATTTATGTTACATAAGCATTTAGAGAAAAAATTGAATGACACTTTAAAAAGTAATGTTTTGAAAACTGTCTAAAAAATCATTCTAATGTATAAGCAAAAATTGTTTTGATAAAAAAAGGAAAAAACAAATCATGTACAAAAACGGACACAATACTTGCTGATATTAAATTTAAGATACGTCTCTACTACATCTATATCCCCCCCCCCCCCCCCATTTACTAACATAAAGCATCCAAAAAATAAAAGTAGAAATTAATATAACTCTATAAGAATAATTTCTAATTAATTACCATTGAGTATTGTCTTCTCAACAAAGTCGTATAGATCCTTTTTCTTTTTTGTGTTTGTGTCTTCATCGAATTTTTTGTTCAGCATTAGATTTTCTCCCTTTTTCCCTTCATTTTCTACATCGAACTTTTGGTTTTGCACCATCCTCACGGGGGATTTCCTTCCCTTTTCAATTTTCATTCCAAAGATCTGTGGAATCAAACAAAAGACAAGATCAATCTAGGTATAAATTTAAATTCAAGAATTCATGTTTTCATAAAATAAAAATATTTCCTCTAAAGTACTTATGGATTTAAAGTTGATAAGCAAAGTCTTAAAATAGGAACAAACAATTCAATTAATTAGGAGCATAACTACTATGTGAGGCTTTCTCCTTATTATTATTATAATAATAATAATAATAATAATAAAGTTAGAACATATTATGTATGAAATTCCTTTACCAATTCAAGAAAACAAGGAAAAAGAATAAATGGACTTGTTTTTATTTTTAGAAAAAATTGAATAGGATAACAGTTTTTTTTCCAGTACAAGTACAAATTAGTGGGAAAAGAAATCTTTTTTCAATTATAGTTGTTTTTCCTGTGCCATACTTAGATTAAGCATTACAAATATGAAAATATCCCAGAAAACATTAAACCTAGCTATCAGGTCATTAATTCAAAATCTAGTGAATGTAACAAAAGTTAATTCCACTATGAAGGCAAGGAATGTGTGTTTGTGAGGAGTTTTGAGCTTAAAGCATCTCTGACCTATATGCTAAACTTAGGTAGGTTACATCCATATGATATATTAATGAACAAAAAATATCATTTTACTATTCAAAAAGTTACAATATTCATCCGTCTGTTAGTTCAAGAAACTAACATCTATAGTCAAAACATAATTTTTTTTTTCAGAGATCTTTCTGTTATGTCCTTTTCAGTGATGCATATTCTACAAAAATTCTTGAGTTATCCAACATCCTCCTCCAGTTGTACTAAAACCCAAATAAAAATTAATGAATCTTTTTCTTCATTGTTTCTCTTCTTGTTAGTCGAACTAGCTAGCTTGTTTTCTTCAATTTGTGAAGAGTTTGGAAAACAACTGATAAATAGAATGGATTAGGTGAAGTCGGTGTTGAATTTTATCTTACCACCTGCAAGTATGGTGATGTTAGCATGTGCACGATCAAATTCTTTTCATGAAAACATGAGAATTGTTTTAGGACGAACTTTCCTTGGTGAAGATATAAGGATGGAGTTGTTAGTATCACTAGAACCTCTTTTAGAATTGCAGAGATAATTCAAAACTTTAAGCAAAGGTTACACTATCTTTTCAGAATTATGATTTTGTATACTCATCAATTGAAAACTTGTTCATTGAATTTTAATCTCCGTTGAACAAATATTTTGATAAATTTATTTAGCAAATATATCGTAATTATAAATCCTCCAACCTCTAGGAATTGAAGAAGCGCAATTTTTCCAAAACAACGGGATTGTTTCAAACAAATATCACTATTCAAATTTCAAGTCCCAGGATTCTCCATGTTTTAAGAGAAGGGATGAGAAGGTTGGTTGATATATAATTCATCAAGCTAAGAATTGTTGGTGATTTAAAAATGGGGCAGCAAAAAAAAATTGATTGAAATTATATTCTCAATAATTTTATTAAGCATAGAAGGGATTTAAATAGCCAATTTGAGCACATAATATACATAAAATTTGCAATTCAAATTTTTTTTTTTAAAAAAAACTAGAACTTCTCTACAACTAAAGTAACCTATCAGAAATTTAAATTTCAAATTTATCCTAAACCTAGACAAATTATTTTATTAATAACTATTGCAGTAAATAAAATAAAATGCAACACTTCTCCTTTGCTTTAGTTACTGCAATTGAAAAAATATCCCTCTTCAATTTTTGCTTTGACAGTTGTTGAATTCTTTTTATTGTTACTTAACTTTAAAAATTTCTTCTTTTTCTTCTTTTAGCCTTGTGCTTAAAAAACGCCATCAATAACCTTGTTGTGTCTAAAATCTCTTTTTAAAGTGTTTTACTCTGACCTTTGATAGGATTTGCAAAATGTTGTTGTAACAATTTTTTTTCCATCACATATCACATAAGTTTTAAAATATGATTTTATTCTCACCAACCAAATTTGATTGTTATCGCTTGTTCAAAAAGAGACTTATGTTTGCCATTTTTTAGAGTTAAAAAGTGGTTGAAAATAGCTTGTGCATTGAAAAAAGCATGGGCTAAAATAGGGTTAAAATGGGCTGAAAAGTAGCTCTAACAGGTTAAAATGGATAGCCCTTACTAGTTAAAAATGATATGATAGTTGTTTGGAAGAACTCACAGATCCCATAAGATCAATAAAGTTCTTGATACCATTGTTGGTGTTTTTAAAAATGGGGGAGCGAAAAAATTGATTGAAATACTCTCAATAATTTTATTAAGCATAGGAGGGGTTTAAATATCCAATTTGACCACACAGTATGCAGAAAATCTACAATTCAAAATTCAAAAAAGTTAGAATTTCTCAACAACTAAAACAACCTAATTAATAAAAATTTAAATTTCAAATTTATCTTAAACCTAGACAGTTTATTATATTAAAAGTTACTGCAGTAAACTAAACTAAAATTCAACAAGAATACTTGGATAAATTAGCTTGAATTGGTTAGATGAATGTAGACCTAAGAGTTAAAACAATAATAAGTGTTGAAAGATTAAAGAAATTTAGAAACATTTAATAGACATTACTCAAAAGAAATGAAATATAAGCATTCTCAATTTGTCCATAGGACAAAATTTAATTAGGAGAAACCGAAGTGTCCTATCATGTTATCCTTTCATCATTAGATGATTTATAGTGCAATTTTTATAGCTTTATATGTATTTATTAGAATATATTTTCTTGTTAAGTTAAAATTAATCAACTAATGGAAGGTAAAAAATTTTTATGAATGGTAAAATGACCCTTCAAATTTTCAAGAATATTTTCTTTTTTCAACTTTAAATTTGGGGCTACCAACTTTTTGTATAGTATGTTGATTATTAAGATAAGATTGTTTCAATTTGTACATATATCAAGAGAGGTTTGCCCTACTATCAAATGAGAGATTAAAGAAACAAATGAAAAATGATTTCAAATTCATGATAGGAGAAATAAACAATCATTTTTCTGAAACAGTAACACTTACTAGGTCAAAGTATAGAAGAAAAAGTGAATAGATAGGCAGAAATATTTTTTAAAAAAATTGAAAGTATCAAACTCACCATGACATAATCACTGTCTTTCATTGTAAGAGCAAATTGAGACCGAATCCAATGTATCTCTCTTCTCAACCTGAATTAAATGAAGGAACAATCAGTTTTGGATTGGCTAATAGAATGCTAGAAAACTCCAAAAAGTTTCAGAAAAAAATCAAGAAAAATCTATGCTTTATCAAAACATGAATGAATTTTACATGAAAAATATTCGTCACGAAACAACACAACAAAAGAGAAGAAACAAGAAAAAATAAATATAATGTGGAAGTATGAAAACTCACTTTCTTTGTAATTTTGTTGAAGAATTTGGTGATTTTTGGGCAATATATATATATATATATACTTTGAATCTGGTGTTTTTTGTAATCTACTTTGGATTTTGAGTTCTGCTTCTAGAAAGTCTTGATTATTGAGAAATAGAGTACACATTTTTGTCTGAAGATTTATCTTTTTTCCCTTTTTAGTTTCATTCTTTATTTATTAATAAAATCAAATTTGAATCCTTACTATATGAATAATTATACATACTTTATAGTTACTTGATATCGGTCTTTTTGATCACTTTACTTATGAATATACATAATTCTTTAATTTCTTTATATTTAGGGTGATATACTTTTAAGAATAATTCAAATATAATACATTTCTTACATAAAGAAACCAAATCAGACATGTTAATTGATTCAGAATTGAATATATCGTGTCACATACATCAAAGACGGTTGAAAATCTTGCAGAAAATACCTTTTCTACGGGTACTTGTATGAAATTTACCAAAGCTTGAGGCGTGTCAAACACTATCCTTAAGAATATTTAATCCAGTATAGGTGTATCCCCCAGGATTCAATAAGCTCTTCTAGAAGAAATTAGGAGCTAGAAACTAACAAAGATAGACAAAAGAAATTAGGAGAGATTTTATATATATAAAGAATTAATTTATAAAATACTAAATGAAATGTCTAGAAGTCTAGTAGGAAATTAAAGAATTGCTACCTGCATTGCCAATGGAAAACAACACAAGGAGAAAGAGAACTTTAAACAAATGTTCCCATCTTTATTTATTTTTTTAATCTTCTATAGAAAATTTCTGAAAATGAGAAGCATCATGGTCTCTATAAAATAATAATAATAATAATAATAAGGTAGTTTATAAAGTAAATATAGGACATATGTTTTCTCGTAATTTTTCGTAAAAGGTCAGTTAAACAATCAACCCATAATAGACTTTCTACCATGCAATTAATTCATTTTGCCCTTTTGTGTGTAGAGTAATTATTTCTTTCCATTTTACATATACTAACAACGGCATTTCTATTATAAATTAAATGGAGATGAGATGAAAATAAATACATGAAGATATGGCTCAAGGAGTTAGAAAAGTTGTCTATGGTTCAGTCAACCCTAATTAATCTAGTCAAAATCTTATTTATATAAAGAAATTCATCAATTAAAGAAATATTATTAAATTTTAAATTTTAAATTTTAAAAGAATCAATTTCTTTTTTGGAATACTGATACATTAATCTTTGACTTTTAACTAATATTAATAGTTTATTTAAATTTTGCCAAGCTGAAAATTTTTATCCATGTGAAATGTCATGTGACCAGGCTTTTTTTCAAATAAAAAAAAGATTAGTGTATTACAACCACTGAGGTGTTTCTCTAACTAATATGTGATAGTTTAGGTATGAAATAGCATTCCATTAGTTTAGGTATGCAACTCAAAAAAGGAATAATTTTTTATATGGAGGAAAACAATTTTCAAAAAAAAAAATTCAACTTTTTCATATTCGATAGGTAAGAATGCCACCAACATAGATTATAGTGCAATTGTGAGACTGTTCTATCCTTAACTAGAGGTCTCGAGTTCAAGCACTGAGTATGGAGAAAATCTTGTTGGGAGCATAACACCTGAATGGCCCCTACAGTTCTCTAATGTAGGCTCTGGACACCGAGTGAGAAACCTAAAATAAAGGATTGGTAAGAAGGTTCCTTAAAGATGAAAAAGAAAAAATAAGAGAAAAACTCTTCTAATGCATGTAGGTAAAACAAGTGGCATTCGACATTGTTTATGTCATCCTCACCTTCCAACACACCTCATCCTTGTATCCCCCATCCACACCCCTACTTGGACCCAACCTTACTTCCACTAGTATTTATCTAGATTATAAACAAATACATTAGGATGATATTTTTTCACATACCTATCGAATAATATAAAATAAGTAAGTAACCCACTTATTTTCATTGGTTTGGAACACACCCAAAGAGGTAGAATGTAATTCCAGAAGCTCCAAAATGTTGTTCCATAACATATCATCAAAAGATACATAAGGTTAGAGGCTAATTAACTATAGATATGTCACGCCCCGAGCCTACACCTTGAGCGAGACTGGCACTCGGAGACCATTGTTGGCCCCAAGCGAACCCTTGGCCTGGATTACTTAACTCAGCGGAAGACTTAACTCAACAAAATAAACTCATGTAATAGTTTAAATGATAACCTCTTAGCCAAATTGGCAACTTCTGTCTCAAAACAAAGTATCTGCAAATAACATAGATGAAAGACTCAATTACTGTCTAACTGTCTATGAAGCCTCTATAATACTGAGATGGATGTTGGGACAGACCCCACAACATCCTAATAAAGAAAAACTAGGAAAGCGAATAAAAGAGTCCTCCGGAATGCAAGGAGGCTCACCACTGACTCTGGAGTGCTCGACTAGATCAACGACGCGCTGGATGTTGATCCTGGTTACCTGCGTCTGCATCATAATAAGATGCAGGCCAACTGACATCAGTATATTAAATGTACGAGTATGCGAGTTGGAATGCTAAACAATAACTTAAGCTTGAAAGGAGTACGAAGGAACACTTACCTTGGCTCTGTACAACTCATGAGTAACTGAACTCAATATAAAGCAATAAGACACATGCAATATATATATATATATATATATATATATAAAGCTTGTAAAACAGTGTAAACAACTTAGTTCGTTAAAGATAAAGTAATAACAAACTCAACTTTACTTATATATAAAAGTAATATAACTTTTGTGGGAGATTCTTTAACCGACAACCACCACTATGAGCCCTAGTGATGGTCCAACGTTTTACCTCACGTTGCACAAGGACCATCATATACCTCGCCGTGATATAGGACCTTACTTAACTTAGTGGATCCACTAGCTTAACTTACGTAATCATCTAAAAAGTATGACCCGTTAAATCCCATGTTGGCTACATGGTTCTTGTGGAGAGTTAAGTTAATATGAACTCGCGTCCCCAATTCAGTGCTCAATACTACTCCCAAAATATACTTTAGCTCATATGTGTTTTAAACACTTCTTTCTTTAGTTTGAGATAATTGCTCAAAGTTTAGCCCAAAGACTCTCTTGGAATCGATGTTCCCTTTACAGAAAACTAGCCCAAAGGCTCTTTTGGAAATCATAGTTCCTTTCTTGCTCAAATGTGAACATATTTATAAACTTCTTTGGGAATACTTAGTTCCCTAATAAATTTTGAGAAATGAACTCAACTCTTTACTCTTTACTTTACTGAAAACTTGAGCATTAAAACAAAGTTTAAACGTTTAATAAAGACTCTTGAAAACTTTAAGAAACTTTGTGTTGACTTGCTTCTTAACTTCTAGACTTGACTCTTAACTTCTTTGACTTTGATCTTAACTTTCCTTGAATTGGATTATGGATTCAAGGTTCATGATCTCATGTTTATGGATGATTTCATGATATTTAGATGTACCTTAGAGTGTTGGAATCAACTAGAAAATGTAGGTACATCGCTTAGAAACTAGTACGAAAAGATGGGGGAAGAATGGGGTGAACTGGCATCCTTGGCGCTATGAGAGGCGTGGGGCGTCAGGCCCCAAACTTCAGAGAAGTCTGTGGGGCGCGCTGGCTGGCGCAGCGCCCCATCCTGATGCCCAGGTTTTCTCGATTTTTCTTCTCCATTTTTCATTTCTAAACCCTCAAATCTTCCCTAGTTCTTTCCCCAAACACTTAGGATCAATTGTACCCTCAATACACAACCAATCTAACTCAAAAAACAGGCCGCAACATGAATCAACTCAACCAACAAGCATCAACAACTCAACCAACAAGAATTTAATAATGTTCTTCAAGACTTCTCTTTCTTAACATTCAAACAACTCCAAATCGCTGAATTGAAACAAGTTGGTGTGTGGGTGAACTAACCCAACACGAAAATATCTCACATACCTTAATAGGGATCACCCCCGACGAATTCCACTCGCAAGCTTGGATGATCTTGACGAATTCTTGCCTTTTTCTCCTGTTCTTTCTTCCTTTCTCTCTTCTCCAAGCCCTAAGCGTTCTTTAATTTTCCAAAACTGATTTAGGTTCTGTTTTTACCCCCAATAAACCCCTAAAATCAAATTAGGAAATAACTTAGAGGACAGACTACTTTGCCCTTCCCTAAATCCAGATTGAGACTTTTCTCAATCCAACAGCCCAATATCCAAAAGGCATATCTCACTCATACGATGTCGGAATTTCACAAACTCGGCGGCGTTGGAAAGATATATCCAAGGTATTTCCAACCATATTAATAAATTCTCCTAACTCGTCTTGAGCTAGGAGTTATGGCCGTTTGAAATGGCAAAAACTCACTTCCTTAACTTAGACATAATTTTCCAGATTTCCTTAATCTTTCCAAAAATCAATATTTTCAGATTTTAACTCCTTCTAGTCGTTTCAAGGTGCGAGATGTTACAATATATTTTAATTAACCCTTATAATTGAACACAAAACTTAGAAAAATACTAAATTATGGTAGATAAATTATTAAAAAGACATGGCTTTGTGCAATAGCATCGTTTGTATCTTCTCAAATAAGTGCACATTTTATCATCAAGATATGTCCCCCTGAATATTCTGCTCTATTTAAAAATATCATTTTCCTCGATAAAAAGTAAAAATTATCGAAATTCTTAATTTCGACCTATATAGTATTTTTATACTGATACTTTGAAAATATTATATAATGTAACACCCTAAAAATTTCAAAGTTAAGACCCAAATCATTCTAATAAAATCTCGCAATCCTACTCTTAAAATTTGAATCATTCGTGTAACACCTTGAACTTCGAGAAAGGCTAAAAAGGTCTAATGGGAAAGTCCATGAACTCAAAATGGACAATGGACCCTTCACGGAACCCTAAACGGTCCGTTTAGGGGTCCACGGCCCATTTAGGGGAGGTAGCCCAACCGTCCAGTGCTTCCAGGATTTGAGTCACCTGGATGAAACCCCAGACGGCCCGTGGTGACTTGTATGGCCCGTTTAAGGGTCCTTACGGGTCACCTGTCAGTTTTAAAGTTAAGTTCAATTCTTTAAATGTGGAAATGATTTTGGATACGAATTAAGGTCACTAGAATCCCTAGCACAAAGTTGAGTTGAAAACTTTCTTAACAATTGAGTTTCAATACGAGATTTTACTTGGGTCAACTTCAAATGACCATATATCTCAGTACATAAGAAATTAGGTAGCACATGCCTTATAAAATTAAATTTCAATGATTCCTCTTTCCAACGCCATCAAGTTTGCTCCATTTCGAGTTCGAAATAAAAAGTTATGCTTGTTTTAGTAAGGCCCTGTCAAACAGCCGAAGTCTCATGGATGGCTATACGTCCAGTAAAGTGTTTCACGGACCGTGGAGCCCTAAATAGTCTGTGAAGCCTTCTTTTTAAGGCACTCCAACAGTTTTTAAGTTGGGGTCATTTTGGTATTCTTCCTATGTCGTTGTAACCCTTATTCTAAAGCCTCAACCACGACGTTTTCACCTATTTAACAGCTTAGAAAGCGTGAATCAGTTCTTTTACATTCATTAACACTTCAAGTTATTAGAGCAAGGTGCCAAGAGGATAAAAGCTAGGGCTTCAAGCGTTCTTCGAATTTCATCAAATTCGCCAAGAATTTTATTCTTCCAGGTATGTAAGACTATCATAGTATTGGACTAGTGCGTCCTCACGCTCTATATCTACTTTCAAATTATTGAATTCTAATATGTTATGCATTGAGATTCTTGAGTTAATTCGTTCATGTGCCCTATTAGTTGAGTATTCTTGAAATGAGTAGTATCGTTGAGTTATAAGTATTGAGTTTTTCTATATTGTTATTGAGATCCTTGAGTTGAGTTGTTCATGTCTATATTTCAGCATGAACCCTTATTTTGAGTTATAAATTTTGAGAATCTTTTAAAGCTAACATTTTGGTTTTAAACTAAGTTTTTGAGAAAGTAAAAGGAGTTTGAGAAAGAGTTTAAACCAAGAATTGAGCAAGAGTATAAGGGAACTAAGAATTTCCCAAATGTTTTCATTTTTACACTAAGAAAGAGAGCATTATTTTGAGAAAAGTAAAAGAGTTTTCAAAAAGATTGAGTACAAAACAGTTACCTCTTAAAGAGGCTTTTTTGAGTAATTATCTTAACCCAGAGAATGTATTTTTAATTTGACCAAAGAGAAACATTGTTTCCTAAATGAGCAATGAGTTCAGAGATATTTCAGAGCAGATACCTCTTTTAAGAGGATAGTTTGAGCAATTATCTCAAACCATATAAAGAGTATGTTTAATACATTTTAGCATGAGTATATATATATATATATATTATTGAGAGTATTATTGAACAACGATATGGGGAAAGTTCAAACAACCCACAGCCACCATAAATCATGTCTTGCCAAAATGGGTACAACATCATACTTTATAGATGAATCCTTAGTGCGTTCGGGTAAAACTTAGTGGATCCACTTAGTTGAGAAGTTTTAAACCCCAGAACAATATTAGATAGTTCTGGTAGTGTGGGCGAGCCAATGTATAATCACTTAGCTCATAGTAATGGTTATCAGTTAGAGAATCTCCAAATAGAGTTAAAGTGTATTTTAATATATCACTTATTTACATTTAGCTTGAGTATATATTTTTTTTATCTATTGTAGTCCTTTCATTTAGTTATTTCACTTCAGCTATATTACATATTCGTACATTCAAATGTACTGATGTCATTCGACGTGTATCTTTTTATGATGCAAATACAGGTGTTCAGGATCATCAATGGGCGCTTCATTGAGATCACTCTATACTCCAACTAGATTTTAGTGAGCCTCCTTTCATTTTGGAGGACTTCGCATTTACTTTCAGTTTAGTTGTTTTGAGGTGCGATATTGTCTCGATACTTATCTTAAACATTAGAAGCTTCATAGATATATAGAGTCAAGGAGTCTCTTAGTACTTTTTTCCCTTTAAAGATGTTTTTCATACTATTATAATTATTGCAATGAGTACTTTTAGATATTCGAGTTGAGTTTTATTTTGAGATCAAATTCTATTTTAAGCATATTATTGCTTGAGTGAGTCTTCCGCTAAGGAGTCAGCCAGGCCAAGAGTTTGCTTGGGATCAGAAATAGTTCTCAAGTGTCGATCACGTCTAGGGTGTAAGCACGGGGCGTGAAATATAACATGGCTATACTATGTAATTTTATAGCAATATTTTCTTTGGTTCATTAGTATCCCTTTGGATGATCTACTGAACTCTATTCCCATGAAGAACCTTAGAGTTCCAAGGTCTTTGATTTTGAATTTAGCATGTAATTCTTACTTAGTCTGCTCAATCAACCTTAGGTCACTACTAGCTAATAACATGTCATCCACATATACAACCACAACTAAAATATGTCCATGAATTTTTTTGGTGAATAAGGAGTAATCCAGACCACTCTGCACAAAATCAGAAGCTATTATTGCATCAGTGAGTTTAACATATATTCCATTGTCTGCTAGCTTTCTTAGGACCATATAGGGACTTTACTAGCCTGCAAACCCATCATTACTTCTCCCTGGATAGAAAACCCTCATGAAGTGGCATGTAAACCTCAACATGTAAATCACCTTGAAAAAATGCATTGTATACATCTAATTGATAAATATTCCTGCCTGAAGTAGCAACAATAGACAAGACACTTCTCACTGTAACAATTTGTACAACTGGTGAGAAAGTGTCATGTAATCCAAACCAACTCTTTGATTGTACCCCTTGGCAATCAACCTAGCATTGTACCTTTACAAATCACCATTTGCTTTGAATTTTACCTTATATACCCATTTGCATCCAATGGGACTTACCATGGGGCAAAGGAACTAATTCCCAAGTATGATTAGCTTAAGGGCATGATTTCTTCTTGTATGGCTGAGACCCAGTGAGGATTACTGTAGGCTTCCTGACATGACGTAGGCTTAGAAATGCAAGAGAAGGCATGTATATATGATTGATATTGTAAGGACAAATGAGCATAACTTAAGGACTTAGAGAGAGGATAACGAGTAAAGCCAACAACTGCATTGGTGATAAAATCAATCATCCAAGAGTGCAGCTTCATCCAACTTTACATTTAGTAGACTATATGGGGGCCTCAGATGCTTGACTATCACCTGCAAGTGCAACTACAAGAGGATCATCTATAGGTGTTGCTAATGCAGAATCTGGTGGGATAACTGGGGACCTGCCTGAAGATCATCAGTTATAGGAGTGTAGAAACACAGGATGAGAGGGGGCTGGAGATTTAAAGGGAAGAAAATATCTTCCTTAAAGATCACATCTCTGGAAATGAAGAAATTGTGAGTATCCAAGTTGTACAAAACATAGCCTTTGGAGACCTAAAAGTATCTCACGTGAACAACAGGCACTGCCCTTGGTGCAAATTTATCCCCGGGTGGCAAGGAATTTGCATAGAACAAACAACCTAAAGTCTTGAAAGGATCTAAAGAGACTTTTCAACCAAGAAAAACTTAAAAATTGGTCTTTCCTGTAAAAAATACAGAGGGCATTCTATTCAAAATATAAACAACACCAAATACACAATGGCTCCAAAATTTTAATGGAATGGAGCTTTGAAATCTAATTAATCTAGCTAACTCTTAGATATATCTGTGTTTACTCTCCACAACTGCATTGGTGATAAAATCAATCATCCAAGAGTGCAGCTTCATCCAACTTTACATTTAGTAGACTATATGGGGGCCTCAGATGCTTGACTATCACCTGCAAGTGCAACTACAAGAGGATCATCTATAAGTGTTGCTAATGCATAATCTGGTGGGATAACTGGGGACCTGCCTGAAGATCATCAGTTGTAGGAGTGTATAAACACAAGATGAGAGGGGGCTGGAGATTTAAAGGGGAAAAATATCTTCCTTAAAGATCACATATCTGGAAATGAAGAAACTGTGAGTATCCAAGTTGTACAAAACATAGCCTTTGGAGAACTAAAAGTATCTCACGTGAACAACAGGCACTGCCCTTGGTGCAAATTTATCCCCGAGTGGCAAGGAATTTGCAGAGAACAAACAACCTAAAGTCTTGAAAGGATCTAAAGAGACTTTTCAACCAAGAAAAACTTAAAAATAGGTTTTTCCTGTTAAAAATACAGAGGGCATTCTATTCATAATATAAACAACACCAAATACACAATGGCTCCAAAATTTTAATGGAATGGAGCTTTGAAATCTAATTAATCTAGCTAACTCTTAGATATATTTGTGTTTTCTCTCCACCATCCTATTTTGTTGTAAGGTGTAGACACAATACTTTTGGTGTATAATGCCATGCGAGTAAAATAAGTAATGAAATTCTGAATTTACAAACTTTGTTCCATTGTCTGACCTCACTCTCTTTATAGTTTTACCAAACTGAGTACGGACTAATTGGATGAAGTTTTTCAGGACTATGACAACATCACTTTTCACTTCAATAAGTAGATCCAAGTCATCCAGAATGATCATCCACAATTGTGAGAAACAATTTATTGCCATCAAAAGTAAGTACATGAAATGGTCCCCAAACATCTAAATGCAGTAAATAAAAAACACAAGTGACTCTAGAATCACTAATAGGAAAAAGCATTCTAGTTTGTTTAGCAAGGGGACAAATTTCACAACTATCTAAAACTTGTTTATATTCATTGTGATCAAGATAAAATAGTTATTTCATAGCTCCAATAGATGCATGACCCAATCTTTTGTGCCATAACAGGATGTCAACTTTATTCTTAGTTGTTATCATTCCTTTAAGTGGTTGATTGTTAGTATGGACTGGTTCTTTATGTTGCATCTGATATAGTCCATCATGTTCTTCACCAATCTCGAACACCTTCCCACTTGAGAGGTCCTGGAATATACAAAAGTTAGGGAAGAATGCGACTGAACATTGTAACTCCTTAGTTAGGCTGGAAACAGACATTAGATTAAATCTAAAATCTGGAATGTATAGGACATTGCTCACTGTTTGTCCATTAATAATTTCACAAGTACATTTGAAACAACTATTGAGCCACAATTGGGTAAGTGAACCTGCTTATTATTGACACTAATAGGAATTATCACTTCATTCGTCAACATATTCTTATTAGAGATCATGTGATTCGAGGCTCCAGTGTCTATGATCCAAAACTCTTTAGATGAAGTTATAAATGGATGAGACATATTACCTGCATGTGAAGCAAAAGCATTACCTCCCATGTTGGATGGTTCTGTGAAATTTCTCATGTTGGCTGAAGATTCTCCCATATTATCCTTGTCAATTAACCTATGAAATTGAGCATAATGTTATGGATTATCCATGTGATGCTGCATCTGATTGTATTGATTGTGAAAGTAGTTCGAAGGACCTGGTCCTCTGCACCAATCTCTGAAGTATGTACCAAAAGGACCTCCACCTTTATGGCTATCAAACATCATCCCACTCTGATTATTGTTGGGCAAATCTCTATTGGAGTCAGTGTAAGCAGCTCATCTAGGACCTGCATCATTGTACATCCTGCCAGTATCATTATTTACAAAATGAGCTTGTGTCTTTGGATATCCTCCATGTACATTAGGATCATTAGGATTCCCAAATTTCTTCTTAAACTTGAAATTTGATGGATAACCAATGAGTCTATAACAATCGACTTTGGCGTGTCCCATGAGTTTGCAATAATCACATTGAACATTCCAATTCTTCTTAAATTTAGGATGTTGTGTGTTCCTTCCAGTTGTGAAAGAAGCAATGTTCGTGTTCATAATTGGCCCCACAACAGTTGTCATATTTCTGTGGCTCTCTCTCTCAATCATCATTGAGTATGCTTGATTCATAGAAGGAATTGGGATAAACATCAAAATTTGACCTCTAGCTTGCTCATAAGTCTCATTCAACCCCATCAGAAATTGCAATAACTTTTGTTTGTTCATGAAATCTACAAAACCTCGTGAACCTTCATAATTAAAATTTAGGAAATGGAGCTAAGAAATCAAACTATGCCCAACGCAATAGCAACATCGTGAAATACTCAAAAATGCTACTTTTTCCTTGAGATAGAGTCACAATTTCTCTATGTATTTGGAAGATCTTTACACATAATCTCTCTTTAAAGTCATTCCATACTACACAAGCATCAGATGAATACACGATGTCACTCAGCAATTCCTTTGAAACACAATGCATGATCCATGAGAGCACTATTGCATTGCAATGTTCCCATATATCCTTCAGATTTGAAACAAAATTTTCTTTTTTGGATTTTCCATCGAGTAACCCCAACTTGTTTCGTCCAAGTATGGCAATTCTGATTGACTGACTCCACACAGGATAATTTTCTGATCCAGTCAATTGAATAGAAACTAAAACTACTCTAGATGTATCCAAAGTGTTCAAATACAATGAATGATTGTGACTCAATTTTTCAGAAAAATCATTATCAACCACAATTGCCATTGATTCTCCAGCTCTTCACATGTTTACGCACCTAATCTTGACCATATTAATTGTCGCAAAGCTCTGATACCATGAAACAAAACAGCAAATACAGATAACAACAATGTATGGAAAGGAAGTGCTAGAGAACAAAAAGAAATATCTTCATTTCTGGTAGAAGAGAAATCAGTACATGATGAATTGAATTACTTGGAGAATACACTACACGTTCTCCATTATATACACATCTAGTTTTGCTCCTACTGACAGTTGTACACCATTAACTAACTAACATACTAACTAAATCTGTTAGGATTCTTCTACTGTTAACTAACTAATATTAGCACTAATTATCAGTTACTCTGATTCAACTAAGTCACTACTCCAACTTCATCACTTTCAATAAAACATACATTCAACTTGAGTAAGTTGATTTGATTCCCTTCATTTTCTGGTTATACAACTGTATTAATTTTATAAAATTTTATTTATAAAAATATGTGTTAGGTATGTGTTTAGCACGGGCTTGCCTTTCTAGATATTAACTAAGAGAGGGTTAGATTGTCGAGTGATAGGTAGAGCAATCAACAACTTTGCCACAACTAATTGACTTTTTGGAAACACTCTTACACTGATATATTTACTAAAAAGAAAGAAATTAAAATTGGATTGCAATCGGAAAAATTAAAAAAACTTAACGTAGAAGATTTTGGCGGTTGCATTATTTATTGAATTGCAAATTGCAATTGGATATCATTTTGTTCAATTAATGATTACAATATATAGGCGTGTGCATCAATTTGATTCAATTTTATGTATTATCGCTTCAGTTTATCGGCTTTCAGTTTTTAAATACTTTAAATCAATAATCAAATCAATAATATATTTTTTATTTGTTTTGATTTATCAATTTTTATCCTTAACAGTTTAGTTTTTGGTTTAAAAATACTTATAAAATAAATATATGACTTCTCCAACAGTTTTGACGCGACAAGACAATAATGTAACTTTACTAATGCTCGGAAAGTAGAACCAGTAATAACTAACATGAAAAAAAACTGTAAGTGTAACATAAAGAGAAATTAAGAAGAATTGGATTCTTACTTTACATTTTGACGTTTTGTATAATGTAAAATTGTCAACTCAAAGTTGTTGTGAAGTATGAATTGAAGGCTAAAGAGCAACGGCACTAACCAATAAGGTACTGTGATTAATACTTAATATTTATGTATGGATAAAGTAGTAAATTACTACCGTTCTAATGGGTTATTGGTTTACTCAATATTAAAAAATCAAACCCGAATTGATAGTCAGATAATTTTTTTAATATAAAACCATTAAAAAACGTTACCCCAATATTCCAATAACAAAAAATTAATAGCACTTTCTCAATTTAATTTATCGATCGGTTCAATTCTTGCACACCCCTAAATATATACAATAATATTGTATCTATTGTATTGTTATTTCTAGGGTTGTACAAGTCAAATCGTAAAGTCAAATCAAATCGACAAATCAAGTCAAACTAAGAAAAAATAATTTGTGATTTGGTTTGGTTGGTTTGGCGTTGAAAAAAAATGACCACACTTGGTTTGATTTGGTATTAAAAGAAAAAGAGTCAAACAGAACCCAAATCAAAGAATATTATAATAAAATCTTTAAAATAAATTTCTCACCTACCACACTACCAAAAAATGCCCTCACCTACCAATAAGATGAATTTCGCACCGAAAAACACCAAAAAATGGTATCAGAGCTATGGATGATAAAAAAATATTAATTATAATCTAATTGGTTAATACATTTTTAATTAGTCTATAATTTCAATGTTTAGATATGTTATTTCAAATTTGGGCTTGTATACCTTTGTAAATAATTTATTTTGTATTCAGATCGAAGTTACAATTATACTGTTATAATTTTTCAGATTCGAAGTTAACTATCTACTTTGTAAATATTTTGTTTTGTATTCAGTTTGACTATAACATTTAATCTTATAAATTTAACATAATGAACATTGATATTTCAATAAAATTATTTTGTACTCATGTGAATTTTACCTTTTTTTTTTAAGATTTATATTCATTTAACATTTTATAATATGTGGCAAAATTTTAAGTCATTTTGCTGCCCTTATCCACCATTCCACGTGAAGGTGGGGGAGCCCACATAATCCAAATTATTTTAATCTAATTATGTTTGTACTTTGATATTAGCCATATATTAATTTTTAAATATATCATAACTAGGTAATTTGTCCGCGCTTCGCGCGGTCATAAATAATAATTGTATTAAACTTGCAAATAGTCATTTAATAATATCCATACATTAAAAATAATGGATAAAATAGGTTCTTAAAAAAATATTAGCAATATTTTATAATGAATTCATATTGTATTCAAATGGATAATTGGAATTACACGTACAATTATAAGAGTTCATCATTCTCAAACTAGTAACCAATCCTTCCAAAGGAAGAAGTAGAAATAAAAAGAAAGAATGGGGGAGGTTCCAGATTAACCTAAGAAACTAAGAAATAAGAGACAAGTTCATAGCATAACCCTAATTGAGTATTTCCCTCTTATATATATAGGAATCTTCCTAGGGCCCCAAATGTAATTTGACATCTTCTCACATAGGTCCTCCAGCTAAGTTATATTCATAACATATGCCAACATAAATTTGATTATTTGTCATTATTACATAACCCAAGAACCTCTAATGAATGAATTATTCAGAAAATAATAAATCATTGGTTCTTTAATCAACATTAAAAGGAAAATAAAGAAGAAAATAAGAATATATATATACAAAGGCATTTCGTAAGAAAAAGAACGCATTTAAGTTGCATAGATTATACAATTGTGATATATGTCTCGGGAAAAAATTCAAAAATTTGTTAACAGGTTCCAAAAAAAATTACGCTTGAATATGAAAGCAATTATAACTTTTTGCATAATGAATTTCTTCAATTGATAAGTGAGAAACTTCATATCTATGTAAAAATAGATAATATGTAAGCGTATATGTAGTACTTTTAAGTTATAGAATTTTATATAGAATATCAAAACATGAACTTTGAAACTGAGTACTATAATTCTTTTCTACACAATGAATATACCTACTATATGTGTATATGTTTAATATAATCGGAGACAATAACTTTGCAGAAACATAAACAACAGAGTTTAAAACATGTACTCAAAAACAACAATTAATATCTAATGACTGTAAAAAAAACAAACCATGATATGTAAAAGTAGAATGAAATAGAAAGGAAAAAATCGAGTCCATTGAATGCACATTGTCCCCTTAAGAAAATTATTCCCCTCTAATGCCTGAGGTTTAAAGAATTAGATCCTCTCAGGATGGAATGATTTTATTCACCAACGTATTGATACAAAAATAATGGTGTCAGTAAGCCACTCAACGGGAGCAATGTACACGAATATTAATTGTGCATAAGAAGAAGAAGAAGATGAAGTTTTGAAATTTCGTTGTTTTAAAATGAGAGGAAATCCCTCAATTTATAGATAACAATGGGTAGTGTGAATAAATGTCTATTGTGCCTTATCAGAAATGTCACAACTCTTTGGAAAAGTCACAACCCTTCGGAAAGATCACAACCTTTCATAAACGTCACAACATTGCGTAAAAGTCGCAACTCTTCGTAAAAGTCGCAACTTTTCATAAAAGTCACAATTTTTCATGAAAGTCACAACTTTTCATAAGGGGAAGGCTAGTTTTGGAAATAAATAAATTAAAAGGGAATCCTTATTTGTGGTGGCGTCACGTTGACGGGTTTAGGGTTCTCTTTTATATCTATATATAATATTTAGATTTATTATCTTTCATTAGGATATTCATAATTGATATAACTCTTACAAAAATAAATTTATCTATAAATACTATATAATCAAAGAATTTTTCAATGAATATTTAAGAAATTATTTTTATTGCTGGAATTTTTATTTATAACTGATTTTTTATAAAATTTCTAAATTTAGGCTCGTATACCCTTTAACACTAAAAATATCCTTTAGCAGTTATATATAACTTTTCAATTTTAATTTGTTTATCTTTTTAATATACTATGTATTAAAAAGGAGTTTTTATAAATATATTTAATACTCCACTCCCTCCGTCACTTTTATCTTTATATCCGTTTTTCGAAATTTGATTTGATTAATTTTCAAAATTAAATTAGATTACGTTAGTTTGATATTTTAAATAAAAAATTCAGATATTCAAAAATTATACGAAAAATACAATAAATTACTACTTTTTTTTATATATTAATATGATGAGAAAATACATCATAAAATATTAATTAAATTTTTATAATTGACTCTAAAAAAAAACTACGACAAATAGAAGTGGACCATCGTAAACCAATTTGCCCCTTCCTTATCATTTTACTACTTATATAGAAAGAACGGTGGTACGACATGTACGCCGACGGGTCAATGTCGGAAATATCCTTACAGGGACTTTCCGGTGACCAGCCAGCAGATTTTCCGGCATCCTTACAGGGATTCTCCGGCAACCAGCCAGTAGTTTTCCCGGAATCCTCACAGGGAGTCGCTGGTGACCAGCCAGCAGTTTTTTCAGCATCCTTACAGGGAGTCTCCGGTGACCAGCCAACAGATTTTCCGGCATCCTTACAGGGAGTCTCCGGCAACGCCGATCTTTTATCGGAGATTCTCCTCCGGCTACCTTCAAAATCCCTTCTCCGATTCCAAGCCGTTTGTAAAGACTGGTTTTCGATCATCTCAAGCCGTACATTCCGGCAACTTCACTGCCGGAGAAAACTCACTTCCGGCAAAGTTGACGGACTATTCTTCTGCTGGTGGGTCTATGGTAATAACTATGTTGACTTTATTCCTCTCAATGGGATACCCAAAAAGCAAAGGGGTATGATTCCTTCAGCACTCAAAAATATTGCTAATTCTACATCTTCAAAAATTGAACAATTACATTCCTGTAATGGGCTGTTCTGTATAAGTTTCAATTTGGGTATTGAAAATCTTGATTATTATGTCTATAATCCTAGTACAAATCAGCATAGATTGATTCCACTCCCATATTTAGGTATAAAAGCTTATGAGATTGTTGTAATGAATTTGGCTTTTGATCCTATGGTATCTGATTGTTATAAACTTGTATGTGTGATGAAATTAAATGGGGTATATGAAATTTTTGTATATTCATCAGAAACTGAAGTTTGGAGAGATTGTATGGAGATGGAGATGGAGATGTTGAATCAACATTGTTTAGGTCAGGGTGTTTTCTTGAATGGTTGTATGCATTGGGTTAGTGAAATGTCGTCTTTCTTAAGGTTCGATTTGGATTTGATGTGTTTTAGAGATATGCCTAGTACTGATATTCCTGTTGGAGTGTTGAAAAGGAGTATAAGGTATTTTGGGGAGTCGGGTGGACATTTGCATCTAATTGAGGTACATGGGTTAAGGTCGATGAGTTTTGAAGTTCTTGAGATGGAGATTGATTATTCTAAGTGGTTTGTGAAGTATCGTGTTGATCTTAGTTCGTTGCATACTACTTATCCGTTAATGTTGAGTGAAGAACTTGATTTACTAGATGTGAATGGTCGTACTTGCAATGTTGTATCTTTGGTTGTCAATGATAAGGAAGATACAGCAAGGTTTTTGGTAACCACACCTGATGTTATCATTGAATATGATGCTCATCTTATGACTATCAAGGAGGTTGCGGACATAGAGATAGCAAAGATCCCTGTTATCTGGGAAGATGTTTCGGTGTTTGAATGGTATGATACACATCAATATGTTGAGACAATGGCGCGTGTTTGATATTGCTATGGTTTCTTGTATATAAGTTTGTTTACTTCAAGAAAGGAAGTGGTGATGGATGAACCATATTCATGTATATAAACGACGTGATCATGGTCACTCTGACTCATCATTGAAGACGCGCTTATGATGTTTGTGGTCTATTTGCTGGAAAGAAATCTTGTTTTTTGCATAAACTTCATCAGAGAATTGTATTTGTGCAGTTTGACTCCATCTCTAGTTGCTTTCTTCATTTGTAAATGTTTTGTAAAATTACTAGTTTCTCATGGATGTAATTGTCGTGTAAACGACTTGTTGTACATTGACAATTCAAGGTGGATGATATATATGATTTTATGATTTGGTGTGCTGCATATTCTGGGAGTTATTTGCTTTGATGTAATCTTACACTTCTTGATTCACACAAGTTTCATGATGTAATATTGAAGAGAAAATTAAGTTAACTTTTCTTCCCCTTGTACCAACAACATTTGAGTTTTACCATTTCCATTTATTTTTTTCATTATTTTATTGATCTTAACAAGCTTATCTAACATCATATTTACTTGTTTAACAATGAAATAATAAGTTATATAGAATCATGTGCTCTTGATCTCATGACAATTTTAACTATATCGATTTTCAGATAAATAACTTAACACTCATCGTGAGGCCAAACCAGTCATGATATGGTTTAACTCAGTGCTCTACTTACTCACTTGCTTAGATTTGTTTATTTTTCATAAATAACTTATAACAATTGTGAATAACAACGATGAAAATATGGCACAAGGGTTACTTCCTAATGTTATATTATCCAGGACCAACATTTCGTCATGAGGAACACTTCACCATTCGTTGATTAATGCAAAAAGAAAATATCGAAATGATACAATGGAACCCGACTTGAAGTATTTAAAATGAACAAGATTTACTTAAGGTATCACCATAAGTGAATGTTGGCAACAACTTCACGATGAATTTTGCCTATTATATTTAACAATAGGATTAAAACTTCCAACCAAGGATAAATAATTCCTGCAAATTCAGGCGTACCAAGCTACCCTATAGACATGATTGTTGAGTTGTCAATGACCCACTATATATTATTGTGCAGTTCATCATTTTGTCTGGCTTATGAGTTACGTATGGCTATGAGCCTGGCCAACAAAGTACAAAATGTGGCAATGTGAGCATCACAAGTGACAAGAAAATTTAATATTATATAAATAGTTATGTAATGTATCGATATTATATAAATTGTATGTATATATATATATATATATATATATATATATATATATGATATATAACTATGTATCAGTGATGCATATATATTTATAAATATTGTTTATACAATATTATACATATTGCAACAGTTCATCTTTGTCAATGAATTTTTTTTTTTTTCAAATTCCAACCAACTCAAATCTCTTCTAAGCAGTCCTAAAATTTAAACATGATGTCCTCGCAATATTTCAAGTCTTTTGATATGTTATTCACTTGAAACAATTCACGTGGGTGTTTTAACAACAAAAATGATTTATATAATAATAATAATAATAATAATAAGTAGCTAGGAGGACTATTTATAGAAAGAAAATGAAGGGCTTGTAAACATTAAGCCAAATTGGAAACTTCTCCCTTAAATGAAAATTCCGGTGGCCGTCAGATGGATTTCCCAACATCAGTTATCAAAGTCACTGGAAACACTGAACTCTTAACGGAGATTCTCCTCGGTCTACCTCCAAAATCTCTTCTCTGTTTCCAAACGGTCTGTAAAGATTGGTTATTCCATATCTCCATCCAAAGATTCCGGCTACTTCATAGCCGGACAAAACAAATGAGTTCCCTCAAAGTTGACGGACTCTTCTTTTGTTGGTGGGTATATAAAAAGAAGTACGTAGACTTTATTCCCATCAATGGAATGTCCGAAAAACAAGAGTATGATTTTGAAGCATACTACATCTTCAAAGATTGAACATTTGCATTCGTGTGGAGCTCCGGTGATGGAAATGATCAATTGTACTTTGTTTAATTATAATCCGAGTACAAATCAACGTAGGTTGATTCCACTTCCATGTACAATTACAAACCCTAGTCATCATGAAGTGATGGTAATGAATTTGGTTTTTGATCCTATGGTATCTGATCATTATGAAATTGTGTGTATTATGAAATCAGACGGGGATTACAATCAATATTATGTATATTCATCAGAAACTAGAGTTTGGAGAAACTCTACAGAGCGTACATTAAAGCAACAATATTTTTTTTTATCTCAGGGTGTGTACGTACTTGAATGGTTGTATGCATTGGGTTAGTGAAATATCGTCTTTCTTAATTAAGGTTCGATTTGGATTCTATGTGTTTTCGAGATATGCCTAGCACCGTCATTCCTATTTGAGTGTTGAAAAGGAATATAAGGTATTTGGGGAGTCTGGTGGACATTTGCATCTTAATTATTGAGGTACAAGGGTTTAGTTCGATGAGTTTTGAAGTTGTTGAGATGGAGCGAGATTGATTATTCTAAGTGGTTTGTGAAGTATAGTACTGTTGATCTAAGTTCTTTACATGTTACTTATCCGTAGCGAAGATTTTGATTTACTAGATGTGAATCGTCGTACTTGTAATGTTGTATGTGTTGTGGTGGATGATAAGGAAAAGACAACAAGATTTTTGGTGAGCACACCTGAAGTTATCATCGAGTATGATTATCGTCGTAACACAATCAAAGAAATTATGAAAATAGAGAAAGGAAAGATCCCTGTAACGTGGGAACAAGTTTCAGTGTTTGAATGGTATGATGCCCACCAATATATTGAGACAATGGCTTGTGTCTAGTGATATTTTTATGGTTAATAGATCTTCTTTAATAAGTATTTATAGTTGCTCGTTAGGAAGGAAATTAATTACAGTATGTATTTATATTTGATAGGTATAGATTATGAGTCAATTCATATATTATTTTATTTATTATATATTGTTTTATTTAGCATAATAATTACATCAATAATTAAATCTTACCTAACTGGTATCCTACAATAACTAATAACAAAATGACTCTATAAAGTAAAATCTAGTAATAGATAGACCACATCACATGCCTGTGTTATCATCGAGTATAATTATTCTGGCATGACAATCAAAGAAATTATGAGTAGGGCTGGACGACATAAAATATCAAAAATCAAATTTTCGAATCGAACCGAAATACTTGATAATTTAGTATGCGGTAATTATTGGTATTTGGTATGGTATTCGGGAGTAATATGTTAGAATTATGGTATTCAGATTTGGATTTTATATGAGATATTAGTACCATTTGATATTCTATTTCCTGAATACCAGATTATTTACTTAATAAAGGTCATATATTAAGATGTTCATTGCTAATTAGTATAAGTTCAAAGAGAAAGTTAAATAATATACATAAACAACTTAAACACACATGTCTTTTAGTTGTATCAATTTATTTTTTTAATGTCTTCTTACTTGTTGATATTCTATTATATCGTGTCTTCACATAAAAAATAGAAATAATTGGAGAAAGAGTATTAACTTTGTAATACAATCGGCTACAACTTCCATACGGTACGTGTTACCAAATACCGTACTGAACTGAAGTTAATTTACGAATTATCGAATTACAAAATTTAAAATTTTGATATTTAGTATCAAATTTTAACTATCAATTACCGAATTATTAAATTCAAAATTTGAGAATCCCGAACCGAATACGGAACGGCAACCCTAATTATAAGAATGGAGAAAGAAAGGATCCCTATAAAGTGGGAAGATATTTTAGTGTTTGAATGGTGTGCTACCCACACCTATATATTGAGACGATGACTTTTGTCTAGTGATATTACTAATTAACGTTAATTTCTTCTTTAATGAATTTATTTAATTGGTTAGGAAGTAAATCAATTATTTAGTAAAATTATCTTAATTAATATTGATAGATATAGATTATGAGTAAATTTATATATTTTTTTTAGCAGAGTACATTGAAATAATAAGTACATTAATAATTAAATCTTTACATAACTAATATTCTACGTTTATCAATAACAAAATATCTTTATAAAAATTTGGTGATAGATGAACCACATCACATGTATGCAAAGGAAAATCTTGTTTTCTCTTCTTAATAATGATAGATGGACCATATCACATGTATGATGTTTTCATCGAATATGATTATTATTTATCGTCGTATGACAATCAAATAGTTAATAATATGGATGAATCTTTTTTTTTAAATTACTTTTTTGGAAAATACTTTTGAGAAAAATCGTGTTTGATCAATAAATTCCCCCCAAAATTACTTTTTCGAAAACACTTTTGAGAAAATATACTTAGAAATAATTTTGACTTTGTAGTTCCATGGGAGGACCATACATTTGCATTGTGATCATATAGAACATGTAGTCATATTATATCAGTATTCAAATTTTTTTTATTAATCTAATTAAGTATAGTATTGATTGAAAATTTGAATAGGTACATTTTAATTTAATAAAAATAAAATTTAATTAATAGTTTTATGATAGATATGTAAAATAATCTTAATATTAAAATTAAAGTGCATTGATACTTGTCATTTTTCATAATTTGACTCTCAAAACTATTGTTTTTTTAAAGGTAGTCAAACACAATCCATTTATCAAAAACCCTTTTCAAGTGAATTAACCTAACACAAATTGTCTTCTTTTTTTTTCAAAAACACTTTTCTAAAAAGCTATTTAAAAAAGATATTTATAAAAATAAGCAGTTTTTAGTAGAAATGTCAAACAGACTCGTACAATCATGTACTAGGACTAGTGATATTTGTATCATTTTTGGTTGATTGGTGAGCGGTGTAATTATGTTATTAGAAGTTTTAGATTAAATATTGTATAATAATTTTTGAATGATGTATTATCTAATTTATTTGGATAATACGTAAATACCTTTCTAAACTGTGATTCAAAATTTTAGCGACACACCTAAATCTAACTAAAGTCTTACTACCCTTTTAATTTATGTTTAGATGGAATAAACATACCTCAAAAGCTGACATAGCAGTGAGAGTGTACATAGTTTTTTGAAAGCAAGTGAAGACCTAGAAAGTTGGACACATGCCCCTTTTTAATTGGTTTATCTATAATTAGTTAATAGGCATAATTATTTACATTAAAACTTATATATTTAACTATTTTCATTTCTTTCTTTGTAAAATATTTATTTTTATTTTTTCCTCACTTTAAATTTTATATTTTTTTCTCTTTCACTAGTTTCTGATCTTTTCACTTTTACTTATTTTTAAAAAATTATGTGTAATTTTTTAAAACAATTCATCAAAAAGTGTCCTTTAATTTATAACTTTTTTTATGTTTTATTTGATTTGGTTCACTTATTTTGATATCCGATCGAAATTAGCTTATTTTAAATACAATTTTGAATTGAATCAAAAGGAAAGACAAAGAAAATAATAAGAATAAATAAAATCAATAGAAAAAAGAGAAAAAAATAATGAATGAAGGTAAAAACCATGAAGAAAAAAAGGTTTAAATACAAGGCAAAAAAATAAAAATAAATTATTTGTATCGACTTAATTTAAATACAAGATAAAAGAAATACGGAGATTGTTTAAAAAAACTAAAAAATAATAATTACATATATGGCGGACGCGTGTGGTACAAATGCAGTCAATTTACTTGGTTGAATGTGCCACATCAATACAAAAGTAGCACGAAAATACAGAAAAAAAATGAGTAATATGATTCTGATTAAGTTATGATGCATGCTTTAATTTTGGTCATACTTTAGGGGTACATATGCATTATCTCATGAAATAATAATTTTATACCAAACTTATAAATTATGTTTTTAATAATTTTTAATATTTATAAGTGTATAAATGTTATGTCATGACTTTAAAAAGGTGAAATATGATTTTCAAAAAGAATTACAAAACACACTTTAAAAACTTCACCACAAAAATATTTGAAAATGTATTCACAAACCTAGCTTAGTGGGAATATATGTCATTTATAAACTTTTCCTCAACCATATTCTCAATCACCAATTGAGTGTACCGTTTTTGTGTTCACTCACAATGGCGGGGACTCTCCAAATTCTATTCCTCAATCCTCCGGTCACCGGGAACTCACTGTCTCGGTGCCGGAGTTCTCATCTTCCGACGACCCACTTCCCGTTTTCTGGCAACTGCCCTTCGATAATCAACTACAGGTTGCATCTTGGTTCGAAATTCAGTTCACCTGTTAGAGCCAGTTCACAACATTCAAATAAGGTGAATTTGCATTCCTTAGTTATTGTATGTTTTCTCCTTCAATGTTGGGGGCTATATTCAGTTTTTTCACAACTATAATTGTTACTATGTCAATTTCAATCCCACAAACATCCACTTATCTTATTCAGTTTTTCACTCACTTTGTAAGTGGCTGCTAGATAGAAAATAATTATCTTTTTTCCTGTATAAATTCAAATATACTGAAATTTTAATGAATTTTTTGTGCTTTTATACTTCAATTCGGTTCTAGGAGAGTTTATGTTTTAACAGTGGCATCAGAGCTCTAGTTGATCTTATAGGATCAAAAAGTTTAACTTACAATGCAAATGACATCTAACAACCTACCTTTTTAACTCCACCTTTTACTTTCATCAATAAAATTATCAAATTTGGTCTGTGAAGCTGCCAACTTTTTTAGAAGCCTATGACTCTGGGAAACTGTGACAGATGATTGATCAGTACCTGTTCTACCGGCAAATCCTACCATGGCTCAAATCAAATTCAACAGTGTAGAGAAGGCAAAGAAATCCAAAGTCAAGTCGCTTATGCAGAATTCCGAGGCATATTCCATGTTCTATAGAACCATTGATTGTAAAACAACAAAGGAGGCTTGGGACAAATTGAAAATAGAATATCAAGGTAGCGATCAAACACATGAGTTTGAGTCTCTGAATATGCAAGAGGATGAAACAATCAGTAAGTAAGCAGATCAAATCTCCTTAATTGTTAATAACATTAGGCTTCTTGGTGAAGAAGTTACAGAATACACAGACAAATGGATTGCGTAGAAAGTTCCTGTAACTCTTCCCAAGAATTTTGAATCTAAGATCTTCTCTCTTGAAGAACCCAAGGAACTAAGCAAAGTCTTATTAGATGAACTAATGAGTGCTCTTCAAGCACAAGAGCAAAGAAGGACTATGAGATAGGACAAGTTCACTTAAGGCACTTTCTCTGTGCAAAAACAATATTCTGGTAAAGGGAAGCATAAGTTCAATTAAAAGAATAAGGGAAAGCAAGATGGTGAAAATAACATTGGAGATGTAAAGGAGAAGTTCCCTCCGTGCAAACATTGCAAAAACTACACATTTGGAAAAGCACTGCTGGTGGTGGATAGTCTCAGCTATATGCGATAGCTATAAGAAGATGGGGCACATATCCAATGTTTACAAATAAAAAATAAAGGCCTCTAGAGCTTTGCAAATATAACTAGCAGAGGTTGTTGATGCACATGAGGAGTAACTCTTTGCAGGTTCATACTTTTCAACAAATGAATTCTCCAATTTCTTGGCTTCTCGATAGGGTTGCACACATCACTTGTGCAATGATGCGGGAATGTTCAGCTTCCTTGATGATACTTACAAATCCAAAGTAAAAGTGGGAATGGTGAGGCCGTAGAAGTCAAAGGTTGAGGTACAATTACTGTCTCAACAATCTCAGGTGTTTTATACACACTTGATATGATTCAAATTTATTGAGTGTTGAACAAATGTTTGAAAATAATTATTCACTGTATTTTAAGAATTGTGAATGTTGTCTCTGACCCTTTTGGAATAGAATTATTGTGTCAAGATGAGTACCAAAATGTTTTAGTTAATTGGGAGAAATAGCTGAGCATGCTTATACTAGTACTTCACAAACATGTAGAAACATATGGCACAAAAGGTTTGGTCACTTTAATCAGAGAAGCATCACAGGGATGACAAAAGTAGTTAGTGGAAAATATGCTTGAATTTCTTTCTAATGGTCAAGTTTGTGAAACTTGTCAGCAGGGAAAGAAAACAATACAGTCATTTCAAGCAAATCAACAAGCTAACCAAAACTTTAGCTCATTCATATGGACATTTGTGGCCCAATGAAAACAGATTCCATGAGTGGTAACAAATATTTTCTCCTTAGTATTGATGACTGCACCTGTATGTGTTGGGTTTATTTCATGAAGCTGAAGAGTGAAGTCTTTAACGTTTTTAAACAGTTTAGAGCTTGAGTAGAAACTTAATGTAATCTCACTATTAAAGCTTTAAGGTCTGACAATTGAGGGAGGAGAATATACTTTTACTCAGTTTGTAGAGTTTTGTAATACCATAAGTATAGAACACCAATTGGCATTACCATACATGCCACAACAAAATGGCGTTCTTGAAAGGAAGAATATGATTGTAATGGAGGTGACCAAGTGTTTTTTGCTTGAAAAAAGATCCCAAATCAGTTTTGGACAAAGGCAGTTAATACCTCAGTATATTTGCTGAACATATTGCCCACTAAGGCCTTGCAGGACATGACTCCAGATGAAGCTTGATGTGCGACAAATCATCAATAAACCATCCCTGACTCTTTGGGTGTATATGTTATTATCAAGTTCCTGTACCTAAGAGGAGTAAGCTAGACAACAAGGCTTAGAAGGCATATTTATGAGCTATGGTTCATCATCCAAAGGCTATAGTATTTTCTGTTTGAAGATAAAAAAACTAGTTCTCAACATAGAAGTGAAGTTTGATGAAGTAGCTACTTAGGATTGGAAAATTCAGGAGACCTTTTTCCTGATTTATTTTTAAAAGAGTAACCTCAAGTTGTAGAAGATGAACTAGTGGATGACGTACCAGTGCAGTGAACCAGAATCTTGAAAGACGACTATCAGTGGTGTAGTTTGGTTATATCTAAACCAACAAGCTATGGTGAAGCACAATTTTTTCCCAGGCATGGAGGAGAGCTATGCAAGCCGAATTAGACATGATCGAGAAAAATGGAACCTAGCAACTCATTGACTAGCCTAGAAATCTCAAGGTGGTTGGTGTAAAATGGATTTTCATGACAAAACTCAATCATGATGGCTCAATTTGCAAACATAAGACTAGATTGGTGGTGAAGGGACAAGCACAACAGTATAGTGTGGTTTTTCATTTCCTAGAAAAGAGGATTAGGTATATCTCTTAACGAAGGCCTTGTGTGACCTAAAACAAGCTTGGCACGAAAGGATGGACAATCAGCTCATCCAACTTGGCTTCAGTAGAAGTCAAAGTGAAGTTACTTTGTATGTGAAGTTCATTGGAGGTGAGTCCTTAGTTCCAATTTATGAGAATGACATGGTTGTGACAGGAAACAAAATTGAACTAATCCAAAGGTTCAAGGATGAAATGGAGAGTCTTTGAAATGATTGATCTTGGAGTCATGAAGTACTTCCTTGGCATATTGCTGCAGTCCAATGATGGATTTCTTATATGCAAGCAGAAATGCATTTCGGATATTCTAAATAGGTTCAAAATGCAAGACTGCAAGCCTGTGAGTACTCCAATTTCTACTGGTGTGAAGCTTGGCAAGGATGAAGATTTTGAAGAAGTGGATGACAATATGTATAGAAGCTTAATTGGCAGCCTTCTATATCCAACCACAAGTCGATCTGACATTCTATTTGTTGTAAGTTTGCTCTCTTGGTTCATGCATTTGCCTAGAGACACACACTTCATAACCGTTAAAACAGTGTTAAGGTATATAAAAGAAACCATCAAGTTTGGATTTTTTTTCCAGCATCTGCAGAAGTGACTATAAATCTGGTTGGTTACTCTGCTAGTGATTGGGGTGGCTGCATTGATGATTCCGGAAGCACTTCTGGATATCTGTTTTGTTTGGGCACAAGCTGTTTTAGTTGGAGCTCTAGGAAACAAGAAACTACATCTCAATCAATAGCAAAAGCTAAGTACGATGCTGTTGCATCTGCTGTGAACCAAGCTATCTGGCTAAGGAAGACGTTGAAGGACTTGGGCAATGAACAAACAGAAGCTACCAGGATCATATGTGATAACAAGTCAGCAATTTCAATCTAAAAAATATCCAGTATTTCATGGTCGAACTAAGCACATTTCATTTTATTAGAGAAGTTCAACAATTTAAGGAAGTTTCACTAAGTTACTGCTACAGGAAAGGTTTGAAAATCTGAGGTAAAGAATTGGTGTTTGTCACAAAAATGCCAAGGACAATTGACATTTTTACTTCCAACTTATTGTTTTTACTTTTTTTGCTTATTTCAGTTTACTGCATTCCTATTTTCTAGGAAAAGACTTGGTCAAATTTAGTTGCTTAAATTTCTGAAGATAGTGGTCCTTTATGGCTGTTAGTTGTATGTTTTCTTATTCCCTTTTTCATCAACTAATACGTATCTGTCAAAACATAATCTCTTCTAAAATTGAATGAAGTATAAAAGCACAAAGAACTCATTATAATTCCAGCATATCATTTATGAGTTCTGTGTTTTTATACTTCATTCAGTTTTAGGAGAGTTTATGTTTTAACAGATATGTATTAGTTGAGAATGTATTTTAGACATGTTAGCTATTTCGTAGTAAGTCCTATGCATTTTATGAGTGTTTTAGCCTTTCAGTGATTTTTAGGTTTAGAAAATATAGATGAACTTCTATCACTTTTCATTTGTGTTTCTATAATATTAGCATGAGATGAGTTTAAATGTAGTAACACGGTCAGTCATATAGCTGACCCCAACTTATTTTGAACCGGGCGTAGTAGTGTATGATCTATATGATAAAAGAGTTGTGTATTTGAAATTAATTTGGTGTTCAAAACTGCAGAAATCAACTTTAGATGGTTAATTTTGAATGAAGGGAGTAGGTTACGTTTCCTTGCTGATAAGATTTATGGTATTTTTCAGGGAAATGGTTGTGGAGACGATCTTCCTCGGGCTACTGCAAAAAACTCTGATTGGGTAAAACCACTTTCTGGTTTTGTATCCAACAATTTTTTGCCTTTAGGTCAGCTTATCCAATCTTCCTTGAGAGAATTTTGATATTGTGGACTGGATTTCAGATTGATATATTGTTTTTCAAGCTAGACGATGATGTGTGGCTTGGATTGAAGGGGAACTTTGGAACATTATATACCTTAATTGTTTAGTCTCGGCAGTGAATTTCGTTACTTTTGACCTGCCACTTTGAAGAAACATATCTTGATGGTTTCTTAAGTGTACCAATTTTGCTCTTTGATTTTTTCTTCCAGTTTCTTACATGAACTTAGAAAGACATGCATTGGAACATTACGTACTTCTTTAGAATAGTTTCTGGGAATTTCGTAACCCGGGTTTATGGACTTGGAATGTTGAAGTGTGTGACCATCTCATCCAAAAGCTTAAGCTATTAGAGAGAACACACTTTTATTAGTTAATTATTTATTCTCAACACGCCCCCTCATGTGCTGGCTTGATTCTTTTTCATGGGCCAAGCACGTGGAAATTCTTTTTAATTTTGGGTGGCAGTGAGATTCGATCTCAGGACCTCTACCTGCTCTGATACCATGCAATATTGTGTGTATTATCCAGTTAGTGAATCATAGGTGGTTCATTTACCTTTTTGTGATAATGATTCATATGTTGTGCTTAAGAGGATATATTTCTGGGAATGAGGTACATTTTAACAATTTGGGTCTATCCGTAGACAGATGATTAAGAGGGTGTTTGGTTTGGCCGCTTAAAAGTTGGTCAAACCTATTTTTAAGTCAGTTTTTTACTTTTGGAAGTTTTAGGCAAATATAAACATAACTTAAAATAAGTCAAAAAATGACTTAAAAATAAGTTAGGAAGTGTTTCACAATGTTAAAAATAACTTAAAATAAGTTTAAAATGGCTTAAAATAAGTTAAAAACTAAAAGTAGGTCTCCCCCTACTTTTTATTTTTTGACTTAAAAAGTCATTTAAGTTTGACTTTTTATTTTTGACTTAAATGCTACTTTTTTAAGCCAATCCAAACGGATGTATCAAAGGATTTTTCATTTGTATATATCTTTTAGTCTGAAAATTTTTTGTTTTTCATTTTAATGTTTTTATCTACTTAACAAGTGCCTAGACTTAGGTTAGGAATAATATTTCCGAAGTCAAGAAATTTGACCTTTTACAATTCAGTGGCTCACAAGCTTTCAACATGCTACATTCTAACTCAAGAGGAGGTTTTATCGAGAGAAGCACTAGTCTTAATTGTGCAGTGTCTGTGCATGATGTGCCTTAGTTTCTGGTGTCTTCTAGTGGTTTTCTCCATATCTCCATCACTACAACAACAACATACCCAATGTAATTCTACAAGCGGGTCAAGGGTGGGTGGATGTACACATATTTCACCTTACCTTTGGTGGGGTAGAGAGATTGTTTTTGTCTTTCCGGTACACCCTCGGGTCAAAAGAGAAGTTTTCGAAGGCTCATAAGAAAAATATGACAGCAAAATAACAAGATACCAAGAACACGAAGCAATGGATAGTAATACACATTGAAGAATAGAAACAACATGATTACTAAATAATACTACTAATAAGGAGAAGTGTAAGCTGCCTCTCTTGCATAAAGTGTGACTAACACTCAGTTACCTACTAGCCTTCTACCATAAATTCTCGACCTCCATTCCTTCCTATCTAGGGTCATGTACTTAGTAAGTTAAAGCCGTGCCACGTCCTGTCTAATCAACTCGTTAACCCTCCCCCATTCTTCTTCGGCCTATCTCTACATCTCCCAACTCCTACTACAACTAACCTCTCACATCTCCTTAATGGCGCATCCGCACACCTCCTATTCACATGCCTGAACCATTTTAGTCTTGCTTCCTCATCTTGTCCGCTACAAAGGCCACTCCCAACTTGCCCCGTATAACTTCGTTCCTAATCATATCTCTACTAGTATGGCCACACATTCATCTGGGCGTTCTTGATTGGCCAACACTCTGCCCCATACACCAATGTTGGTCTAATTACCACTTTATAGAACTTACATTTGGGTCTTTGTGACACATTCTTACCGCACAATATACTAGATGTGAGCCTCCATTTCGTTCATCCCGCTCCAATACGATGGTTTTTGAACCATGAGTTTTGCCCTATTATAACATGTTTTCTTGGTTTGCCAAAAAGAGAAAAGAAAAAGAAAAAGAAAAAGAAAAGAAACAAACCTCTATTATCAAGTTTGCCTGATTGTGGTTTTATTCTATGGAGACACATTAATATCGTTCAATCAACTATTCTTCAATCCCTATTTAGTTAGGATCCATTGTATGAATCTTTTGTATCCAATACACTGTATTCAGGTCTCTTACTATAATCAAAAGGATTTGTAATAGTTTGACTATCTTTACTGTCAACCTAACACAATCATCCTTTTGTTTGTGTTTGGGACTGGTTATGCCTGGAGAAAGCTCACATAGAGGAAGTTGCAAGACAGATTAGCAATCAGATAAAATGCTGAAGGAGGTTAGTAATAGTGTAGTGCATATGTGAACAGTAACATAAACTTGTTTATAGCTACATATCCTACACAAATTTTGTACGAGTATTCAGGACGAATAAATGCAGTAGGAATAAGTTAGATTGTTCGTGGTAGGTCTGATTTTTGGATATATATACAAGTGTTACCTTATCAAGCAAATTGTCCAAATGACGAACGGTTTGAACTGGAAACTAGACTCAAAAGGACTACAGTTTTTGTTCATAAATCATCTCCAAATTCGTTGTATAGTAGGAGATATGCTCTTGTGAAGTCATGCCATGCGTTATTTGAACATTTCTTCGCCCCTAACTCTTTCCAAACCAAATCCAAGATACTTCTCCCACACCTAACATCCCTATAACCCTCCAAACCACATTGCAACTATATTCTCATATTCAAATGATATTATTCTCATTTGTAGCAATTGTTGGCATGCAAATAAATTCGTTAACGTACTTTAAGGAGTCAAAAGCTTAGGAAATTATTCCAGGTTGTTACACGTCAGGACCTGGAGCATTATCGTTTACGCAACTCATAATGATATTAGAGGCCACTTGTTCTTCGCATGGTCTCTGTAATAATTTCTTTCCTCTATTTTAGATTGATCTCCCAAACAGTAGCTAGGTCTCCAATCAATTGTTTCTGAATGATGGTTCTTGTAGTAGCTGAGAATTTCCCCTTTTATAATCTTCTATCACCTCATCCTCCACTATCAACTTGCCAATTTGGTCGTACCTTCTGTGTGCATTTGCCATTTTTTTCTTCCGTACTCCTGTCACCCTGTTTCAGCTAATTAATCCTGGATTTTTGTCTCTAATGTATTTACTCATACTTGGAAATATCCCCCAACTCCATTTGTAGCGTGGCCCTCCTTAATAATTATTCTTCCTGCAAAATCCTGCTTTCTTGTTCAAAATCCAACTCCAACACTTAATATCTGGTTTCTTCTTATCAATGTTTCCGTAAGTGTCAGCATTCCACTCCTTCAGTTTGGCCTTTAATAACCCTCTTGGCAAGAACGGAATCTGGTCTGCCCTCAACACAGAAAGAAGTCACCAGTCTTTCACAAGGTCTAGGAATCCATCTACTTCTAGCCACCAATTTTCAAATTTGAAGTAGGACGGTTTTTCCTCTCAATCCCCACAGAGAAGCATAATAGGAGAACGATCTGAGGATATCCTAGTAACTGAATGGGTATTGGGTAGTTGGAATAGAAGAAGAATATGTTTTTTCTTCTTTCCTTGCTCTACTTTTTTCCTTAAATTTTTTTTTCTATAAGAATGAAATAGGTGATGTTTCAATCAAAGTAAAACTCAATTTTTCATTAGATGAAAGTTTGTGCTGCAGCTAATAAATTATAATAGAGCAAATACAAATAAAAGATGCCTTTAATCTGTATACAGCTGATGCCACATGTACTGTAATTTGGTAAGTGTAATAGCCTCGCACACTTAACACCTCCCCTTGGGGCATCAAGATGAAGCAGATTTCTCTGCATCCATAAACAGCATGTGCAGCTCCAGATCAACAGCATAAAATTGTCTGATTGTGATAAGAATTTATATGTCTATGTTTTGTTGCTTTGTCCATCTCTACCTGGCTCATTATCTTTTCAAGATATTGAACATAACTAATTTTCTTTTATTGAAGGCATTATGCCCAATAAGCTGATGCAGAAAGTGTTCCTGCACAGAGTTGGTTGGACTTTATGTGATATTGGAACAGTATTATGTACTATAAGGGTTTACTGTTCTTGTAGTTCTTAACTATACCAATTGTGTTGTCATTTTGGTCACAGTGTCTACATAGCTCTTGAATGTTTTTACCATATTGAGAAAGAACGAAAATTGAAATGGCTGTCAAAGGCATCAACTTCTGCCAGTCAAAATAACCATGAATCCTTAAGTGTGCACAACAGTAGAGTATACAGGAACTGGGATTGTTGATTACCATGAGTGATACCTGATTACACTAAAGTGTGTTGTTATCATGAAGGTCTTCTTGATATTCTGGAACGTTATTTCCGATGTGGATGTTATTACATATATCCTCTAAAATTCTGAATTATTTTATGCTTACTGATTGAAAGGATTTGTAGTACCAAAACTCATGCGTTCTCAATCACGTTTGCAGCTTTAATTGGTGGAGTAGCATTAGGGCTTGCTAATCCTACCCTTGGTTGTCTGGCTGATAGATATTATCTGTCCAAAATTAGCACCTTTGGCATATTTATAATCTCAGGTAGAGTTCTGGCTTTTCTCTTTGTCAATTTTGGTGCCCAGTAATTATTTATCTTCTTATGATACAGGGATTACATTGCGTAGTGATGAAGTAGGTGCTGCTGCTGAAGCTTGGCCTGTTGGGCTATTTGGTCTTGTATGAATTCAAACTCTTCTCTATGCCATTGTAAATTTTGTAGGTTCTCCTTGTCATCTCTGTCTTCTTTTTGTGTTCTTATGGCTGAATATAATGATAATGGAACTTGAACTGCTTTCACTGCTATTTTGGATATTGATTTGTACTTCAAAATTCTTCACTATGTATGATGTAAGAAACACCAGATTGAGACTGTCACGACCCAAATCTGAAGGGGTCGCATCGACACCTAGAAGGTTATGTCAATAGGAAAATTGTATCTCTTATGCTACTGTAAAAACTATCACCATAACCTTGAATATAACAAGTGCTAGTAAGTGACAAAAAAATCTACCATAAAATCAAAATATACAACTCAATGTGATTTAAATTTAAAATGCACCTACTACTTACTTTATGGAGCATGATCTAGATCTCTAATAACTGATATCAATGAAAAAGTCTGGATAGCTTAAAATAGTTGACTCTAGCACCCCGAAGAAGCAGTGGGGCTCACCAAACTCTGGTAACACGGGCAGCTACTAACTCATCTGAAGAAGTAACTTCGAGTTTGCATAAAAACATAAGGGGGTGGGTCAATCTACTGACCCAGTGAGATAACCATCCATAACTGTTGGAATAAAAGTTAGAGAATAACATGTATGGAATACTGAATCTGAAAACTGAGCAACAGTAAGTATTTGCTGAAAGTAAATCTATTTCACTTCACTGATTTTGTCTCTCTGTTTGTAGCTGAAATATTTTCTGACTCCGTATCTAAGATACACATATCTCAAGTATCTGAAACCACACGCACTAGAAATTCTATCCCACTGGTCCAACCCCAACTAAGTTTCATATGCCTCGTATGTACATCATGAGGGTCTAACACCACCCCCACTCGGATAAGGTTGCTAGCATAATCTGAATTTACCATCTATGAGTAGCATAATCTAATATCGTCATACCTCTGTGTACGTTATGTGATGGCGCCTCACGGGGGAAAGTAAACATCTACTCAGACCCTTCGAGCTTTCTCCCAAAATGTCATTTTCATCCAAAACATATGTATTTTATGGTGTGGCTTAGAACACTTGAACAATAGTTAGTTAAATAGCGACATGTGTCTAAATTGTTTTTTCAAAAAATCCAAAACATACTTTAAAAAGTAATCATAAAAAATACATTATATGGGGAATCATAATTACAAAATCAAGCTAATCACTTATTAACTAAAGCTGAAAATACTTTGACAAATACATGTAACTGTCCCCACATATGCAAGGTCGCAATACATATACTCAACATTTTTTGAAAAAAACAACTTAATTCATTCTGTCTTAAAACGTGAACATTTTTATAAATTATGGAAAAATCAGCAACAGATCTTTCAACTCCTCCTGGCTTGACATCTATGGTTTGATCTCACGACTTGTCTATAGCAAACCCTTCGAGAATCTATCAAGAATAAAATGAAACAGGTTATTTTTATATTCGATTTATCCTAGTGGTGTCTCTCAAAGACTAGGAAGATCTAAGTCAAGGCTGCTATTATTAAATAGTATTGCTTTATGCTTATATTGCAAGAATAAATAGAAGAATTTGTATGTATCTATGTACATGCATGCATGCAAGCAAGTGTGTTGAGACTTGAGAAAGGTGTTTTTCCAGTAAAAAAATGTTCAAATTAAGTTAGAAGTAAAGGAGGGGGAGTTGGTGAATACTGACGGAGGTGTGAACTTGTAACATTGCAATTGGGTTTGAGGCGGGGTGGTTTTGGAGAGCTATATCTATTGTCGCTAAATAGGAGACCATAGGTCAGTTGGATTTAATCCAGGAGCATTTTAGTGGTAGGTTGGTGTTTGATTCATTTGAGTCAGTTGCAATGTTGCTTATTTTTAAAAGAATTATGAAGTTTAAGGAATCTTTGGTCACTAGGTAATTGCTATGGTGATCGAGGAGTTTCTAGATTAGGTTCAAATTAAGTATGCTACCAACAAATTTTTTTAAGTTTATTTCTAATTTAATTAACACCAAATAGTAATATAATTACTAATTGTTATTAATTACTTTTTACACTTCAATCATAAGTGCCTTGTGAGTTAATAGTTTATTACTTCCCATGTTTCAATTTATGTGAATCTACTTTAGTCCGTTCAAGAAATGCCCCCTTTCTAAATCTAAAAACAGTTTAATATAAACTTTTCATTTTACCCTTAATGAAACACTTCTATTGTCACTCCCTGAAGCTACCCCCAGGGCGTAAACATGGGACCTAGGATCACGAGTGACCCCAAGCTAACCCCGAGCTGGCATATCATAAACATACTTAAAAGAAATACTGTGCGGAAGCTAAATCATGGTAAAACTTAATAGTGATGGGGAATACCCATTCGAAGTCTGAATATATAATAAATACTGAATGAGAGTTTATAACACTGAAGAAAACTCAAATACTAAAGCTGAATCTAAACTATGTCTGAAATATGCCTCTAACTGACTAGAGATGCTGGGACATGCCCCCAGCTAACTCTAGCAAATACTGAAAACTAGAATGAAAAGACTAGCTAGAGAAACATGTCTATTGTCCTCGAAGAATGAGGACTCACCACTGAAGCTGCTGAACTGGAGATCGGGAACCGATCTATGCATGATCTGAATGCTGAGGACTTGAACCTACATCACGAGAAGATGTAGCGCAGAGTATGCGTCAGTACTTGAAAGGTACTGTGCATGCATGATGGAATAAAGTTGAATAAAACATATAACTGAACAAAGCGATAAAGCAATGATAGAATCTGAACATGACATAAATACTGAGTGCTGAGCTAACTGAATGCAATGACCAAGTACATGACATGCTGAGACTGAATACCGAACTGTAACTGATAACCTGGTCAATACACTAGAATCTGTGGGAGCTACTAATAACCAACATAAAACCACATGAGCTAAATGTGGAGTCCGATGTATACGCCCCATCGAGAGGACCCAATATACCCTACCAGAGGTATAGAGGCATGACTGGCGTGATCACTAAAATGTAATGCCCACGGAGGGGACTTATAAACCTACGGGGACATGTAGTTCTGGGACTATTTGGGTACGTTGAGCCCTATCCACTCGGTCTAAGCCTACTCCCAACTAGAATGTATATAAACAATATTATGACTGAAATGCTGAAATTCTGAATAGCTCAAAGTTCTGAATGCTAACTGAAAATGCACATTAATGTACTGATAATGAAACATTCGAAATCTGAGGCATGTGTATCTGTATAAACTGGCCTAGCAAGTGTAATTCATGAACTAAACGATTTACACAACTAGGGTTCTGAATATCATGCAAGGAACTAAGCAACAATATGACAATCTGATTTGGATCATTCTAACAGCTAAAACCCAATAATTTCTAACATTCAAGAAACCCTAGGTCTAGATAATATTAAGGGAATCAAGATTCTGGCTGAATTCTAGGGACCTAATGGGTGAAAGTAACCCACTAGTGAAATCCCACATACTTGGTGAGGCTGGAACTTAAGAAAACTTGCTGCGTTCTTGAAAAGCTTGGTCGACTCTTTCTCCTTTCTGGTTCTAAGTTTGATCGATTATTTGGAGAATTAATTGACTAGGGTAAGTTCTAATTTAGTTACTAGGCTAAAATTGACTAAAACAACGTAGTTTAGGGGTCCAACACATAAGAAAAAACCAAACGACCCCTGACTTAAAAGTTGTCGGGGCCAATTGACTGACGGTCCATGGACTGACCCACGGTCTGTCGGGTCAACCGTTGACTGGCTTTAGAGAGGGGGTTTTGGGGGTCTCGATCCACGGACAAGGACCACGGGCCGTGGTCTGACCTACGGTCCGTAGGTACGGTCGTGGGTCGACTCTTAAAACCATTTTCTGGACTTTTCTGGGAGGAGCTGTAGGTGGCCATCCACGGACCCCCGCCTACGGTCCGTGGGTGGTGCCCGTCAGTGGCACTTGCAACTTCTGAAATCTGCATTCTGGTCTGTCTAGGATACGGGGTGTTACATCTATGTCCATACAAATGTTTTTTTTTTTTTTGGTTAAAACAACAATTTATTATTTAGTATTATGCATCATTAACAACATAAGTGGTTGCATTCCTGCTAGCACAACACTGTTTTGGCCGAATAAGATAGTTACAACCCAAATTACATAAAGGCTTTATATGCCTAGCAAAAGTAGTTCCATTTTTGTCCACTTCGTTAGTTTTCAAAACAAACAACCCCGGGGATGGGGAGTCCACAAAAAGTTGGTTCTTTGTTAGCTTTTGGCCTTGTTTGGCTATAGCCAAGTTAGCCACCTTGTTCTGCTCTCTAAATTCATGCATGATTAGGAGGTTCCGTAGCTGGTGGAGCAAATCCTTGCATTCATGTTAAACGTTTGACTTTGAGTGTTATTTTTCAATTGTAAAAGTTCAATCACCTCTTTTACGTCTGTAGCAATCTCCAGTTGTTGCACCTGCACCTTATGAGGTAATCTATGGTCATATGAGAAGGAGTATAATTTTGAACCTAAAGCAGATTTCATATTAATTCTTGCACTAAAACCTGATATCCATTCTCCATTTTTATCACGAAGAGAGACCTCCGATCCCACCCTTTTTTGTACTATGTGAATAGGAGCAATCGATGTTCAATTTTGGGCCAAATTTCGGAGGCTCCCATTTTCTAGAAGCATTGCAATTATCATTTTTCCTATAAACTTCCTCATTCCAAACATAGAATGGAAAAGCCTGTTCCCGGTTAATCAAGTTGTTGATCTTTTTATACTTAATTTTTCGACAACTGTTGAGCCAATCATTATCATTTGAGTCCTTGATATTTTGGATCTCTCTGGCCAGACCTAGTTTCTCCCAATAATTTTTTGCAGCAGTGCTAAAAGACCACAAGCTTCAAAAGTCTCATTGTCAGTCAAATGTTATACTAGCATGTTTAAGACCACAAGTTCCGATAGTCTTCATTTCTTTCTTAAACTTTGTGCTCATTCAAATAGGTTCACATAAATTGAAATGGATGAAGTATTTTTTATACCAATATCCAGGTAAGCTACTGGTCCAAAACAGTTTTTTCCCGCTCCGCATATGTCTCCTAATCTATTCAAATCAATGAATATGAGGGTTGCTTACATCTGTTGGACTGATCTTTAAAGTTTATATTTTGGTCAAAGTCAAAGTCAACTCAAAAGGTCAACTATAGGTCAATGAGGTCCAAACCCGAAACAAATTACATGAGTGGATTACCCATAAGCTAGAGAGTTCAAATCAATAATCAAAATATATACTTGACTTAGTTTACTTGGTCAAATCTCAATTTAGGTGATTTAATAACTTAGGGGTGAAGATTCACCTTAGAACACTATAAATCTCATGCTTCGATGATGTTAATCCACATTAATGATGATATAATCTCAAAAGGATGTTAGATACACTTACCCTAACATAGTGGATAGATTTCCCTCAGGTCTCAACCACACACCCCATGTCCCAAAACATCTTACCAACCTATACAAAGTCTAGAAACGTGAAATGAACGCAAATACTCAAAACGAGGGGTTGAGTTGTTACTTGTTACACCTCATAAATGATCCTTTTGTCTTCTCTCTTCTTGCATAAGCTGATTTATATTGTTGGGTATTCTGGCAATACACTCTCGACACAAGCTTTTTTGCGAAGCCATTTTTTTACTATGCACCTCTCTTGCAATGCAAGAAAGGGTTGTGCTGTCTAAATCCCTTCTTGCGAGGGGGCTTGCAATGGACAATAGGTCATTGTAAATGGCCTTTGCATGCCCCTGCTGATACTCCCACGCAATAAAGCTCGCGACTAAGATCCTGACTTTCCTCCAAGGCCTCCCCAATATACACGCAAGCGTACGTGGTCACTCAAGTAATATAGTTTCATAAAGAAACGAGTTATCGTTCCCAAGGGACTTATGATCAACTTATATTTAACACTTAACTCTACAAATAAAATAAAAGTAACCGTTTAAAGAGATGGCGATGGACAGTATGGCTAGAGAGGAACCAGAGATGTCATGAAGGAAAGCAGAGCAACATACAAAGATTTAAGCTTAAATGTTTAGCTCTGTATTATTTTTGGTGTAAACAAGTAGTCTTAGATAGCTCAGAAGTAATCAACACAAATATAGACTGGCTGTAACTTGGTAGGTATAGGATCCTATGTAACTACAACACTTTTGGAGGGGAACTACACTTTTGAGGTAGTATACCTGTGGATAAATATAGACTAACTGTTACTTTTATCAAAAAAAAAAAAGAGATGGCGATGATTGTTAACTACTAATTCTAATTATGCAGTAAATTAAAAGTAACTAATTGTGAACGACTTTAAGATGGTGTTTAAGCAAGTAAAAGGCAATTCCAGGGCTGCAACATGCAATGGATCTCATGTATCATATTTTAGGTAAAGAACTAATTTTGGTTATCAAGTTACTGGTTTACAGGGTTAATTGTATGAGTCGGGTCTCTCGACCTCTAGTCGCCTACTCCAGTTAGCTGTCTAACTACATCATTGAGCAGGGATAAACAGGCCTAACTGGCGAGCATTTATATTTCATCATGTTTCGTAACCAAGCAAGTTGTTCGTCCGGGCGTCACTCCTAAACACAAATCAACTCGTAATGGATGATCGAGCTTTCTACATTCTTTGGTCTATCTACCCTCCCCTCTCTCGATTTTAAGAATAGACAATAGATTTATCTGATGGTGATCAAGCATAAAATACTAAAACAAGAATATAAAAGTAACTTATAATGATAACCAAGAATTAATTCATAAACCTTAAATAATCAACATTCGATTCGTAGCTACTGCCCCAAAACTAGGGCGTTTAGCCACTCATACTCTTAGAAAACCACAAAATACAATTGTTCAGGCGATTTCCGGAAAATAGAAGAGTTAGAAGATTGAAACCTATTACAAAAGATGAAAACTTGCTCTTGCACACCAAAATAATGTCGAACTCCTTACAAATTAGCCCTAGGGGTCTATTTATAATAGTTGGGAGCAATAGAGTCGAATTCTACTACAACTAGGATTCCTATTTAATGATATTTTTGCTGGAAAATTCGGAATAGGGGTGGGACGTCGCACCTCCCATCGCCCTAGGCCCAGGCCTCTGAATTTTTGCTCGTGGCGCATCGCGCCTCTCAGAGCGCCAAGCCAATGCCTCTGAAGTTTTGGCCTTGGCGCGTTGCGCCTTACAGTGCCCCACTCCTTGATGCTTCCATCCTTAGTTTATTCTTCGCACGTCCTTGCCTCTCTTTTCTTTAATACAAATCCAATCTCCTTGAGAATTCCTGAAACATCTAATCACGTGTATTAGTGCACAATCATCGCAAGTTACACAAAATCAAGCTAATAGACTCAAGATCATTCTTTAATTCAATCAAAACATGGGCAAATATCGACAACTTAGGCATATAAATACGCCTAGATCACTCGCAATGGAGCACACAAAGGACTGGGGTATTCTGTTAGGGGTCATTTGGTAGTTGATTAGAGTTATGTAGGTATTAGTAATACATGGATTAGTTATGAATTTATGTATTATTTTACGCAGGGTTTAGTTATTCATTTATTAGCTATTCCATCTTCTATCCTTCATAAAATAATATATTGATTCCCTCATAACTTAAACATGTATTAGTTATGCAGGTTTCTAATTTGCAAACCAAACATTGTATTAATTTTATACATAGTAAAAGAAAGCTACCTAACATGCTATGCAAGATTTAATCATGAATAACTTACCAGCTGCCAAATGACCCCTTAATGGTTTGACCACTCTCCTTGCCCAGGTCCTCCTCACTCAATACGAGGTCACCATAAAAGAGGACTGGGAGCTGACCTTGGTTTCCAATGTCGGTTTTGCTTCTTTTGGTTACCTTGCCACGTCGAATCACTTCCAATTAATACCATATTCATGTTATCATAACCTAATTCTTCAGTACCCTCATGTCTGTCCATACACATTTTGTGGACACTTAAATCATTTCATGAGGTACTTAATATCCAAATTAATATTATAAATTTATGGGGCTTTACATTTTCTGTGAATGACTGCATCTGGATGGATCTATACCAATTTTCTTTGGCTCTTTTGGTATTATACTCAGGGAGGCTATATCTTAATTTTGTTTCTGGATCATTTTATGTTTTATATTTAACTATTTCTAGCATATTCTTGTTGATGCAGGTTTCTATTTTGTTCTTCACTCCTCTTTTATCCAAGATTATTTTGCTGCTAAAGCTTCAACCTCAAGAATTTGTCACAGGTTAGACAGCTAAAAATACTCAACCTTTCAATGTGGTATGCATGCAATAACATTCTAAACACGCGGAAGGCGGGATGAAATGAGGAAGACGATTATGATAAGTGATTATTATTCATTGACGCTCCTTCAGAGAAAAACCCTGAATGTCCTTAAAATACATCAAGATTAGTTGGTGTAGAGATTTCATTGTTCACTTTAAAGTGTCTCTGTATATATAGGCATACTGGCGTTTCTTATGGAACAGGAGTTGTATTACAAGCCATTACACACACACGTAGACAGTGGGAGAGGGGGGAGGGAGGGAGGGGGAGAGAGAGAGAGAGAGAGGCTAATGTTTGTCAGTGTGGTTGAAGGAGGGAGATGATGTTCTCGAAACTCAGTTCTTTTTCATGTTTATTACAAAGTTTGAAGGCCTTTGATATAGCAGTGTTAAGGCTTTTGAAATTTCCCTTTTTATCACTAAGCTGTAATTTCCACAAATATTTTGAACTTGGTAACTTTTATATTATATCGCAGCAGTACATGGGTAGTACTTAACCTTATATACAGATGAACTCCAAACTCCACTGTTCTAAGTCTATATTGAGTCTAAAACATCAATTATAGAGACTGTTTTATGTAAGTATAATTGATTAAACCAAAAACATAACAACAAAATGCAGTTAAGTTTAACTTTCTGCATACTATTCTCTATGCTTTCAAAATACCTAGAATTCCTCTCTTTCCAGTTGCCCACCATATTGAAGTAGGGACACTTCTCCATCTAGTTCTGTCTTTTGCTAGCACAGCTGCCTCCTCCCAGGTTTTTAGAGCTTCAGTAATTCTCGTAGGCATAGTCCAGGATATGCCTTTGAGACTCTAGAATACCCTCCAGAACTGTTGAGTAAATTTGCAGTGTAGAAATAAATGGTTAACAGTTTCTGATGTTTCCCCACATAGCACACACCTAGAACATAAGGTTATCCCCCTTTTCATTACATTATCCTGTGTCAGAGCTGCATCCTTAGCTAGCAACCATATAAAACCTGAGACTTTATAAGGAATTCTGCATTTCCAAATTTGCCTCCATGGCCAGGTAGGAATCTGTTGACTTGGTTGCTCCATCAACATGTAGGCTGCACCTACTTTAAATGTACCTTTGCTGCTTCCTTTCCATCCTAATACATCCTCTTCTGCCAAGAGTCCATTGAAACTCTTCCCAGTCATGAGTTGTCTCCTGAAATGGAAATTCCAACCTTGTGTGGTCCAAATCTCTGCTATGGCTCTTTGTTGTGAGAGAAATAGGTTATATATGTCTGCGAAAAAGAGTTCCAAATTACCCAACTCATGCCATTCTTCCTTCCAAAATTTGGTCTTGTTCCCATTCCCCACTTTCACCTTGGAGTTGAGTTTGATTTCCTCCAATAAATCTCTTATGTATCTCATAAGCTGACTCCATAAGGTGAAGTCACATCCTTGGTCATCCAGCTATCTTCAGCCTCATATTTGGCACCTACCACTCTTTTCCACAGTAACTGGTCTTCAATTGAGTACTTCCACAGCCACTTCATTCTGAGTGCTTTACATTGAAATTTCACTTTATTCTCAATCCCCCATTTTTCTTCCCAGTTGTCACAGATTTCCATTTTACTAGGTGAAATCTCTTCTTATCTTTGTTACCTTGCCTCAGGAACTTCCTTCTCATCCGCCAAACTTTTGATGATGCATGCGATGCATGCTGGAATAGCAAATAGTGACATCATGTATGTTTGCAGAGCATCAAGGACTGAGTTGATGAGGGTCAATCTCCGTCCCATAGATAGGTATTGTGTAGTCCATCTAGCCAATTTTTGTCGTACTTCTTTATCACACCATTCCAAATTTCAATACTTGGACTTTGCTCCCAAAGGCATCCCCAAGTAAGTTGTTGGCGAAGTGCCAACTTCACCACCAAGTATTGAGGCTATACAGTTCCTATGATTGACTTCATTAATGGGATACATGAAGCTTTGCCTCCAATTAATGTGCAAGCCAGATACCTCTTCAAATAAGACCAGAATCACCCTTAAATATTTCAATTGATCTTCCTCAGCTCCACAGAAGATGAGTGTATCAACATATTGAATGTGTGTCACTTCCAAGCTTTCTGTTCCATCTCTGGACACATCAAAACCTTTCAACCATGAGTTACTTTTGGTTTTGGTACCTTCTTGGTACTTTGTCAATAAACCTTTACCTTATCAAAAAAGAACTCAGAGGGAGTTACATTGATCTTTATTCTAACTGTAAATGCATGTCTTTTAATCTACAGTTCTTATGAATAACCCTTTCTATTTGACCATAAAGAAAACTGAGTTCAGCATAAATTTCAGTGCATTTTAGTTTTTCCTCGTTGCACTATGGACCTGTTGATTATGGTTATAATTTTTTGGTTCCTCAGGGTTGGCCATCTTTAGCTGTATGCCCACAACATTATCTAGTGGAGTGGCACTAACTCGTGTAAGTTGAATGTCCTATGTTATGCATGGTACTGCCTATGCAGAACCAAACATGGAAAATAGTTGGTTGTTAAATTTGACTGCAGGTTTCACTTAAATACAGTTAGCAGGAGGAAACTCTGCTCTTGCGCTTGCGATGACTTTAATATCAAACCTTCTAGGTATTCTGATTGTAAGTTTTCCGAGCTATGAATCTGAATGCTGTAAATCCTTTCCATGCTATTAAGTTTCATGTCAATTTTCATTATCTCCTTCACTTTATCTGTACATAACACTATCAAAGTTGGCTGTCTTATTTTATGGCATGTTTTTTTCTGTCCAATCGTACTCATGCAACTTTGATGGAAGTTTTGGACTATTGTTCCATGAAATGCTTGAATTTCTGTGAAAGAAGATGATTCTTTATTAAAGCTTCAAGAATTCATCTTTTGTGGTGTATATGCTGAGTTGCTTAAATTAATACCAAGTTTCCTGCTAGTCACGTCTTCCTTTTGCATTTTATAATTATTAGATTCTTTCTTAAGGAAATCTGTAGTATTTGGGTTCCTTATAATTGTTGAACCATTTATCTTCATGTTTCTCACCACTCCTTGAAGTTTTCTCCTAGAAACACAAATTTGGAATAAGTATATCCGAGAACGTTCAGGTGTCAACGGGTATTAGGTGTTCTTCCTTTTTCATAAAATCTTTGTCGTTATATGTATATGTTTCTTGAAAGTAGTCAATGTCACCTTCTTGTGCAAGGGAATTAACTTGTTGTGTTAATACCATATTGAAACATCCTTTACCTTTTGAAATGAACCAGCTGAGTTGAAACCAACATGGCAATCAAGATTAATTTTTTGATTATTTATTTTTATTTACAGTAGAGCAATTGATGGTGACTGTTGAAACTAAAGGATTGATATACTCATCTGCTCCATTTGATACGCATAAGATAAATTCCACTTAATTCCATATTTAAGCTTGGACTATTTTTGCCTCACTACTTTCTGCACTTTTAACTATTCTTTTTATCCTCAATGTCGTTCTAGGTACCTTTTTCGATCTCCAAGCTCATAGCTTCTGGTGTTGGTGTGTCTGTTCCAGCTGAGCAGTTGTTCAGAAGCCTTGTTGTCACGCTTCTAGTTCCTCTTATCATAGGGAAGGTATTAACAGAAATCATACCATTCATCATACCCTGTTGAAAAAATTAGAAGTTCTTTTATGACTCCACAAGTTCTTGATAGACAATCTTTATTGCAACCATCTTTTAAAGGTTAAGCAACAAGTAGTCTAGTCTAGCCACTACAATGTTGTAGTTTCTTTCCTCTCATCAGTGTCGCATTGATTTTATTTTCTAGGAATTTCTAGTATAATTTATTTTCAATTGGCACGAACCATACATAATAGTCATCATGCTCTGACCATATATGATCATTATATGGGTGATGGTTTGGGGAGGGGGTTGTTCATATCTTAGTTTACTTCTAATTCAGCTTGTATCTTGTTGGACAAGTTCTAGAAAGATGAGAAATATTTCCAAGAATACATAACATTTCTCATAATATTTATGCACTTCATCTCCAAATACTGGAGACATGCTGCAGGAATCCAATGTGTAGGTGACAAATGGACCAGTTTCAATCTGCTTTCAACTTCCTGTTAGCAGCTTTAGCTAAACATTTTCTTATTGTGGAGAGAATATAGTTCTCCTGTGAAAGAATAAAGATAGTGTAGTATCTTTTCCTTGGTTTGGTGTTTTGTGCTGGTTAAAGGGAGATCAAGAGGACCGGCATGTGCTTACCTCTTGTGATTGTGATATTTGATTTTCTTCATAAGATGTCGAAGAGAATCCCCACAGGCCGCTTTATAGAGCGATCCGCCCTTTGCAACCTCATCGGAGTGGGTTTAGGATCTCCTAGACCCCACTTTTTGAAAATCATAAGGGGCATCAAGTTGATACTTGCCCTGAGGTCACACAATGCTTTGTAGTACAAGTAAACCCTGATGGTGCACGGAATCATCTTTCTTTTGTAAAGCAGAAGATCCATAAGGATTGCTAAGAGTCATCTTTTTATCTTCAAAGCTTCTTTTCCTGGTACAAAAATATTAATCAGTTTTGAGAAGTACATATAACTTAGTTGAATTGAAGCCATCCTCCATATTTGGTTTAATTCAGTGCTCAAAAGGCCCAAGTCTAAACAAAAGGGCAGAGATAACTGAAAAGGTTCTATCTTATTCATTTATTGAAGGATTTTCTTTTTGTTGGAACTATTTTACACCAAGATATATCTGGAGTATCCAACTTAAAACATTTCATTTGGACAGACTTCCTTTAATTGATAGCATCAAGATGTTTCTTTTTCTTCTTGTACCTTTAATTGATAGCATCAAGATGTTTCTTTTTCTTCTTGTACCTTTGAAGTTTCTACGACTGATTAACGCCTTCTCTTTTCTCCCTTGTTTTCCTCCCTTTACAGGCTTTACGAGAATGTTTCAAGGGTAAGTGATCTGCACTCATCGAAAAAGTTAGATGTTGTATCTGAACTATCTCATAGCTTTAATGGTTTCAAACCTGCCTTTTCCCATGAATGCGTTAATACCCAATCTGGACCACCATCCTAAGTGCTCTCAACTATTGGTTATAATGGTTTAGCTGTTTATACTAAGGAATTTGACTTTCCTCTTCCTTACAAGAGCTTGTGGAGGGTATGTAAAAAGATCATTAATGTAATTACATGAGGCAGTCGGATTAGGAGAGGGAAGGACCTAGGCTGTTTTCCCTGTCCAAGGCTCCAAGCCCATCTGACATGCACAGGTTAAGGTTTTTGGCACTCTTTTTCTCTGGTTGTTGGTCAAACTCAGTGTTCAGGGGCTGAGATCACAGTTACCATTCTACTTTGCTTCTTTATTCTGAAAATCACTTCGATTGAAGTATTGCCTTACCATATGATACAAGTTGTGTTAAACAATAGATACATTATCTTAATTGACTTCAAATTGCAAAATTTGATCTTTTAACATCGAGTATTTGAATGCGTGAAGCGTCTCATTGCTAGAACAAGACTTCCCATTGAGAAATTCCATACCATTTAATAATGTATTGGATATGTGGTATGAAGTAGTCACGACCCAAAATCTGTAGGATCGGTGACTGACACCCGACTTCCCCCTTGCTGTGCAAACCGAAATCAGTTATATCTAAATCATTCAACCTCAATAGCATTAAGGCTAAAATAAGCAAATCACCAAATAAAGCATAAACTTCGTAACCAAATATGTATCCGAAATACGTAACTGCAACACAGGTCTAAGCCCCAACCACAGAGTATCAAAATATTCATATTAGTCATAACATAGTTCTAGCATATACAATATGCAGCAACTGCCAAATAAAGCATGTCTCATATCATGCACATAAACCATAGCATTTATTCTATCAACCAGTATAATATTGTTAGAGTGGGTAAAAGTCTCACATTGGTTGGGGAATGGACTGGTGGTCTCCTTATATGGACTTGAGCAATCCTCCCCTCATGAGGTAGCTTTTGAGGTTGAGTTAGGCCCAGGTGTCATATCTTTACATGGTATCAGAGTCGGGTCCATCCCTTTTGGGCTCCCGGTCCATGCTCCAGTCGGGCCTGGGCGTGAATGGGGGTGTTAGAGTGGGTAAAAGTACCACATTGGTTGGAGAATGGACTGGTGGTCTCCTTATATGGACTTGAGAAATCCTCCCCTCGTGAGCTAGCTTTTGAGGTTGAGTTATGCCCAGGTGTCATATCTTTACAAATATCCTAGTTCTTCTGTATATGCTTGTCACACTCACTTCATATTCACAGACATAACGTGTAGCTCAAGATAGATAGTATGCTTATTCTTTGGGGAAAAAAACTCTTAGAGGTCAAAATCTGTACTTACCTCGGTTCGAGATAAGCTAAGTGCTCCAAAACTGTTTTACCCCGTCCAATATCCTCGAGACGACTCTGATCTATACAATGGTTTCAATGTGGTTGGACAAACCCATTGGACTTAGTTATTGAAAATAACCTTGGTAAAGCCAAGGTGGCCCGAAAAGTCAACCATTGGTCAACAAACTCAATTCCGCAATTTTGGTATTGCACCAGATACATCAGAAACAGTTCTACACCTGGTTTAAGTTTTCAACTTATCTGAACCCCTTGGGTCTCATCCTAAACCATCCAACCAAGTAATAATTAACAATAACAACCTATATGTATGCTATGCTCAAAACATAGTCTGGAACATAAATACATAATACTCAATACGAGGGATCTGGTTGTTGCATCAAACTGCCTAATGTATTACTAATTTTTTAAAATAATTTCTATTGCAGGTGTGGCTGAGTTTTCTGATCGAAATCGTAAGCTTTTATCAATGATGAGTGCTCTCCTCCTCAGTCTAGTAAGATCCAGATTTTAATTTACTATATCCTAGTCTATTATTGATGCGTTTATCGGGAAACAATATTCCAGACGTGAAGTTATTAGGACAGATGATGATTAATATTTTTGTTAGTCGAATAAAACTTATCTGAGTGGATTAGGACTCTTGTTAATTCAGTTTTATAGGACTTTTGCCATTTCTAGTTTGTTAGGACTCTTGCTACTGGAAACCTCTATTTAACAGAGTTGATGTTATTAATAAAACAAGTTGGATTTTATCACGTCACAGAGCTTCAGAACTTTCTCAAACGAATTCCCAGGTCTGGGGATCCTGAATGAAGTGCGAAATTCGGCAATCATAGGCAGGTCAAAGAACAAGAACAAGAGCTTGGACCTGAGTGTTGGGCCTGAATTTCCAGTTAATCGTCCAGCGACTCTGATCCAAAATTAGCAACCTTAACAATTTGGTACCAGAGCTTGCCACCATGGACGAAAACACCGTAGAAACAAAGTCGGGAAGTCTTCTATAGGAAGCCCAAACTCAAATCGAAGAAAATAGTAGTGTAGAAGCAAGGGTGGATTCCAAATTCCAGCAACTATCGCAACGAATTGAAATGTTAATCTGCACCCGGACACGTGCAATCGAAACGTTAGTCTGCACCACGAAACGTGCAAAGGGAGTTGAAGTTGGAGACAATAACACTGCTTCTGTCCAATGAACCAGTAACACAAGTGAACAACTAGGTGTGCATGTAGGAGGAAGAAACAACAACAATAACTTTGGTACTGATGACAACAGCAGGAAGAGGTATAGTTCCTAGATACACTAAATTAGACTTTCCTACTTATGATGGAAGTGAAGATCCTCTTATTTGGCTTCACCATTGTGAGAAGTTCTTCACTAACCAACGCACAACCAACCAAGAAAAAGTAGGCTTAGCTTCTTTTCACATGGTAGGGGAGACACAATTTGTGGGTTTATCAACTGGAACAAGAGGAACCCAATTTAACATGGTGTGTCTTCAAAGAATATTATACTCTTTGTTTTGCCCCAATAATGAAAAGCAATCCACTAGGGGAATTGATCAACTTGAGACAAACTAGTTATGTTGAAGATTATCAGAGGAACTTCCAAAACATGTTGGCTCGTGCATCAGCTGTACGTATGCACCGGCAAGTAGATATGTTTACAGCAGGATTAGTTGATTTGATTCATCTCGATGTTGAATTGCATAAAACATCTAACCTAGTCGAAGCAATGAGTTTGGAGAGAGCAATTGAGAAGAAGATACGGAATTTCTTCTTTAGTGCAAGAGCTGCTGCTACAACAGTAACTCCGAGTGCTAAGGTAACTGCTTTTAATCCTTTTGTGAAAAAGTTGACCAGCACCAAGATGGCTGCCCGAAGTGCAAAGGGGTTGTGCTACAACTGTGATGATCCTTATGTTCAAGATGATCAGTGAAAAAAGTTATTTTGGTGGGAGATAGAGGATGGGGAATCCAAAGAGCATAACAACGGATAGTGGAGAGGCTGCCATCTCACTCCATGCTATTACCGACAAACGACATGAATAATATGCAGTTGCAAGTTGTAATTGATAAGAAGTTGTTGCTTAGCTTAGCAGATTCAACAGTGCAAACAATTCTATTAACTCAACGGCGGGCCAACATTTAAACTTGCCTATTTAACATCGAGGAAATCTCTATGTATCAGTGGCAAATGGCAAGAAGATTTCCAATTTGGGCCTTTGCACAATAGTGCAATTTTGTGTAGCTAACCATTCCTTCAGTGTTGATATATATGCGATTCCTTTGGATGCTTTTGATATTGTCCTAGGTATCAAGTGGCTGCAAACACTAGGGTTATCTTGTGGGATTTCGCCTTATTGACCATGAGCTTTCAAGTAAAAGGGAAGCAGATTATTTTATATGGACAACAATTATTTTAGGCACACCTACATCTTTTACGGGATTCTAAAAAAGGTGAGCTCGAGAAGGTATTAGCCAGATTCAGTGGCCCATTCCAAGAACCTGTAGGTATGCTTCATATGCGTTCTTGGACCATCACATATGTTTACTACCAGGAACTGGTCTGGTGGTAGTTTGTCCCTATCTCTACCCCCACTTTCAGAAAAAATAAGATTGAGAAACAGTGAGATCAAATGCTTCAGCAAGGCATTATTCGACCCAGTCGTTCTCCCTTTTCATCACCTGTACTGCTAGTCTGGAAACGTGATGAAACATGGCACTTTTGCATGAATTATAGGGAGCTAAATGGCAAAACAGTAAAAGAGAAATTCCCTATTTCAATAATGGAGGAATTACTTAAAGAATTGCATGGAACACAATTTTCCACCAAGCTTGATCTTCACTCTAGCTATTATCAAGTCTGCATGGATTCTATGGATGTTGAGAAGATGACTTTCAGAACACATCATGGGCATTTTGAGTTCCTTGTCATGCCATTCTAATTGACTAATGCTCCTTCTACCTTTCAAGCAATGATCATGAATGAGGTATTTCGGAAGTACTTACAGCATTTGTACTTGTATTCTTTTATGACATTCTTGTGTATGGCAAGACCTGGAAGGAACACTTTTCACATATGTGAATCATCTTTGAGTTTGCTGCAAGCTCATTGCCTTTATTTTTAAAAAAATCTAAATGTCAGCTGATGTTAGCAAAATTGAGGCCGTGGTGGACTGGCCTCAACCGCAATCTACATCAGTGTTGCATGGATTCTTAGGATTGGCAGCATATTACTGTAAATTTTAACCAGAATTATGGTCTGATTTTTGTCCCTTAACAAGTATGCTTAAGCGACATTCTTTCAAGTAGAACTATGATGCACTTGCTTCTTTTAATGCTCTTAAAAAGGCATTAGTTGCTTCCCTGGTGTTACAGTTGCCAAACTTTGAAGAAGACTTTGTTGTTGAGTTTGATGCTTCGGGTGTTGGATTAGGAGCAAACCTTCAACAACAAGGACATCCAATTTCTTATTTTAGTCGTAAGCTAGCTGACCGACACTTGAAACTTCCATCTTATGAACATGAATTGATAGGCTTGACAAAGGTAGTTCAACATTGGAGGTTTTATTTCTTGGGTCGAGCCTTTATTATTCGAATGGATCACTACAGCTTTATATATTTGTTAGATCAACGCCTTACTACTTCTCCTCAACAACATCGGCTTAGCAATTTGATGGGGCTTGATTTTCCGGTGGAATACAAGGCTGGGAGATTGAATACTGTTCGAGATGCATTATCGCGGCAAGAAGAGGCTGAAGATATATGTTATTTGTTACTTCTCAGCCGGAAAGTTTGATATTTGAGGAAGTCTGAGCAGAAGTCAAGCAGTCACCAATTGTGGAAATTCAAGTTAAAATTGAACAAGAGAAGGATGACAATTGGATGTTTTACTATGGGCTATTGTTCTTCAAAGACAGGGTCTATCTCTTGCCAAGCTCACCATTGGTAAGTTCTGTCTTGTACGGATTCATTATAGCACACATGAAGGTGTTCAGAAGACCATGCAACGTATTCACAAGGATTTCTATTGGCCAGCCATGAAGAGTGAAGACAACTATCAAGGATTACATTGCTGCCTGTTCAGTTTGCCAGCGTAATAAGACTGTTAATTTGAGTCCAGCAGGAAGGTTACAACCTTTACAACTACCTAATCAAATCTGGTCAGATATCTCAATGGATTTTATAGATGGCCTTCCAGAACCAGGAGTTAAAATAGTGTTATTGGTGGTTGTGGACATGTTCTTAAAATATGCACATTTTATTTCTCTTGCTCATCCATATAATGCATCTTCTGTAGCAAGGATTTTCTTTATGAATATTGTTCGTTCGCATGGTATACCAAAGTCAATAGTCTATGATCGAGATGCCCTCTTCACTACTAAGTTCTGGAAAAGATTGTTTTGTTTATGTGGATTAAACTTTTTATCTGCTTCGTCCACAATCGTACGGTCAAACTGAGGTTGTTAATCGCACGATCAAGATGTATTTGCAATGCTTGGTGGGTGATCGTCCTACGAAATGGGTAGAATGGATTCCCTGGGCTGGATTTTGCTACTACACTTCTTACCATTCAGCACTTCACGCATCTCCATTTCAAGTTGTTTATGGCTGTGAGCCTCCCTGGTTGCAATCGTACATGGCTGGGTCATCTCAAGTTGATGCAGTAGACAGGGCATTAATAGAACGAGATGTTGCCTTACAAGATATTCGAGCTAAGCTCCAACAGGCGCAACACAAGATGAAAACAGTTTATGATAAAGGACATCGCGATGTGGAATTATCTCAAGGATCTTATGTATGGTTACATCTACATCCATATTGCCAAAAAACTCTAGCTAGTCATGCCTATCATAAGCTTGCACCAAATTATTATGGCGCTTTTGCGGTCCTGAAGCACATCGGATCTGTTATGCTTGATTTATTAAGTATTTGGAACTGGCTACATATGCTTGATTTTTGATACGCTTTACTTGATATCAGAAACAACCTATCTACCTTCACAAGGTAGGGGTACCCTTCGGGGTGGCCCAGTGGTTTGAGCTTGGGACTTCCATGTTGGAGGTCTCAAGTTCGAAACCCCTTGCCAGCGAAAGCAAGGGGTTTGCCTTCTGGGTCGAGCTTGTCGCACCAGGCTTGCCTAGTGCGGGTTACCTCTCCGATGTGGTTTGCGAGCTATTGCATAGGAGCGGGGGTTTTACCCTGTGCGCACCCAAAGGGTAGCGGCTGCGGGTTTCCCTTGTCATAAAAAAAAAAAAAAAAAAAAGGGTAGGGGTAAGGCTGCATACACACCACCCTCCATGACCACACTAGTGGGTTTACACAGGATATGTTGTTGTTTTAGTCTGAATGTGGAAACAACAACTGCCTCAGAGTCCATCCCTCTCCCACCCCAAAAAGGACCATATGATGCACCAAGAAAGGGAGTTATGAAAGTATTGAACGTTATATTATCATTGCAACACTTTTTTGATTGTTGACTCTACATCAAACTAGATAAGCAGAATGTTTGTGCATTGCTCTTTATTGAGTTACATGTTAGTAAACCCCATAATACAATTAAGTAATCCAGTCTAAGTTTGTTATCACAGAGCTTTGCTAAGTTTGGGGAGTTTTTCGGACGTGATATTTAAATCCTAATTACTGATCCCGTCTCATTTTGGGAGCATCAGAGATCTCCTTTCTATAATTGCATACTTTCGCTCTCCCAATCATGTGAACTATATTAATATGGAGATTAGGTAAATACAGTTAAAGCTTTATATACTAGAGATATGAAGTGTATTAAACTGAATATTTTTGGGATTAACAAGTCAGGTCAAGGCGGCAGTAATATGAAGGAGTTATTTTTTACAATCTAATTGTTGGAGCTGAGAGGTTTTCAGACAGGTAACTGCCCACATACATTGGTCTTAGGAACGAGGGAGTAAGCTTTTAACCATGATCGCCGTTCCACATGCTTTGAAGAAGGAAAGGTGTACTCAAAATCGTCTTCCATTCTTTGACATTAAGTCATGTTAGTCTTCAAATATTTTCTGAAATGACCATGGGGGTTCTCATATTTTTGTGTGTTTTTTGTTATGGAATAGGAAAGCAGGTTTGTAATTTTATGTTATGAGCTGTTTATGCTCCCCCTGCCCATGCATTTAATTCATGTTAACTTCTGAAGTCGAGGAAGTGTCTTTGACTGAACGGACTGCCAGAATGTTTATATGGACAAAAAAATTTGTTCCCATCATACTTTAGCTTTAGTTTTTGTGTTGTTTTGTTAAAAAAATTTAAAAAGCACTGCCTGATGAGTAGTTTTTTTATTCAGGCCCCTTTTATACAAGTCAGCAGATCGAGGTCACTGCTTTTATTGGTTAAGCCAGCGGTATTTCTTCTGGCTGTTGTGTTAGGAGTGTATGCTTCCACCTCTCCTTTCTCTTCGTCTTCGTTAACTTTTGATGTTTAATTTGATTCATTTTTATGGCATAGTGGATTGATGTAATCAATGCAAAATGAATTCTGGCTTACATAGGTATATGTTTGGGAAACTTTTTTGTGGACTAACAAGTTGGCACAACATGACTTTTATATCTGAGATTTTTTTCTTGGCTCAAGTGTCTTTTGTTGCACTTATACATGTAGCATCTTTTGAAGAACCAAGTAAATCCTTTTTGTCTTTGTCAATGATCTCTCTATAGCTTTGTTGGCATTTGTGCTAATACAATTAGTTGATATAGAAATATTACTATAATTAAGTAAGCCGTATGCTTTTATTCTTTCACCTTCATCGATCACAATATTTGGTGGGATTTTCATGCGCTGACTTTACCTAATCACCTTAGTCAACAAAATAGATGGAGTAGCATGTCTATTCCTAATTGACCCATGGTATAAGCAGATAGCTTGCTTCAGTTTCGGAGAATCACTGACTGATAAGATTTTCTTGCAGGCTTCTACATCTCAGCCTCTTTGCTTTCAATGCTCTGGCAATATCATTACTCTCCACTGTTTCAGGGGGTAGTGAATCATCGTTTTCAAAGAAGCAAAATATTAGTGCTGTTTTACTTGTTGCAAGCCAGGTAAACGACATTTTATCTTTCTGCTCATAACTTGCTTCAAAGTGCATCAGTCTAGAAAGCTTGATGCAGAGATTAGAGAAACCCACAATTCCATATTTTTCTTTTTTTTACCTCTTTCATGACATCATCCAAGTGTCCTAATTTCCTTCGTTTTATTATTACAAGAAAACTCTGCCTGTAATGGTAGCAGTAGTAGAACAGCTTGGTGGTGCTCTTGGTGAATCTGGTTTACTGGTTCTTCCATGCATAGCGGCACATTTGAACCAGGTTATTCTTGATTTCTTCAACTTTTTGAGTTTGCATTTCCAGTTTGCTAACACGAAATATCATTTGCTTCAGATCATCTTTGACTCTTTTTTGGTGAATGTTTGGTTTCAAAAAGAGCATGAGAGTGCTTAGATCACATTGTCAGTCAAGGATTATAGTTTCGTTTCCAGTTTGTGCACGACGAGCTTTTTTAAAGTTATCCTTTCATATGTTGGCTCAATTTTGAGAATACTATCATCCGAATTTAATAGCCTTTTTTCTTGAAGAATAATAATAATGCATCTACTTAGACTATAAATGATGTTGCAAGGTAATTGTTCTATTACTCAAACAGATGTATTTTCTATGTATGTACTTATTCTCTTTCTACTTTCATTTACTTCATTTATCCCTAATTTGTATAATTGAGCTCAAATTTACTGTAACTATTGACAGTGGCTTCTTTGTCAAAATCTAAGTTGAATGATATACTTAACTCTCAAAGTTTACACAATTAGAAGCACATATTACTTGCACTAGATTTAGATGTGAGTGAGTATTCACAGTTTGTACACCAAATAAATAGTTTAGGAGTCATCTAGTTATGTGTTAAGTTCCTTATATTTCTAGACCAACTACACTTTTTGCAGCTTAATGATCACATTAATGTAGAGCAGATGTTGAAAAAGGATGTTCCTAATTGCTTAGTTATTCGTTTTTCAGTTGGGATTTGGACCTAACTCTACCTCGAAAGTTATAGCTTAAGAGGGAAAGATTGTTGAAGTCCATGAAATAATGGTATAGTGGGATGGATCACACTCTCTCACTTTCAATCAGAAGTCTCACACGTTGTAGCTCTAGAGGGAAAGATTGTAGAAGTCAAATATAAGCAAAACGTCAGTGTATTCCTAAACCAATGTGAGATTTTAATCCACTCTAACACCCCTTTCACTAGAGCTGTCAAAATGGGCCGACCCAACCCAATCCTAACGGGTTAGAGAGTTAAATGGGTTGGGATGGGCTGACCCTTTTATAATTAAAGTGCCTATAAAATAGCAGCCCAACCCAGCCCTAAGCGGGCCACGGGTTGGGATGGGTTGGCCCTTCAACCAAAAAATGGACAACATTTTCCTTTTAGAAAGGATACGAACATTGATTTCCAATGAACACGACATCAATACATACATAAATTCATTTATGAATTAAACATACTTCAGTGAATATTTACAAAACAAATACATAATAGTCAAGATACAACATTCATAAGATTCATCCGAGCAAAAAAACATTACATGATCACTATTTTCATAACAAGACACTAAAGGAGAAGTGAAAAATTAGGCATAAAAACAAATGTGAAAAAGGTCAAAGATTCATAGTTATGATGGAGTAATGGACTTGAGCTAATAAGAAAATTTAGTGGACTAATGACCCTAAAGTGTAAAAGATATGTAAAAAATATAGTCTTGATTTTATATTGATACTTTAAAAATATTTATTGACAAAATCTTAACAAGTAAAACACTACTTAAAATATATATATAATAAGTATTTTTAAAATTCACAGCCCGTGGGGTGGCTTCTGAGGCTTGCGGGTTGGCCTTACGAGGCCAGTGGGCCAAATGAGGCTGGGCTAAAAAGCCTCGTTCCTAAATGGGCTGAAAAAATTGAGCCCAACCCCATTTAATTCAAGGGTTGGGTTGGGCCGGCCTAGTGGGCCAAGCCCATTTTGACAGCTCTACCTTTCACACTCAGGCACCCAGGTCCAATTGAAGCATGGACCAGGAGCCCAAATCTAGCTCTGATACCATGAGAGATATGACATTTGAGTCTAACTCAACTCCAAAAGCTATCACATGAAGGGAAGATTACCCAAGCCCATAAAAGCAAACTGTCAATCCATTCTCCAACCAATGTGGATATTTAATCCACTCTAACACCTCCTTCACGCTCAGGCACAACTGAAGCGTGGACTGAAAGCCCAAACGAAGATAGACATAGCTTTGATACCACGTAAAGATATAATACTAGGATCTAACTCAACCCCATAAAATTCGGCAATCCTTCGCTCACAAGCTAACATTTAGGATTGAGTTAGATCCATATGTCATAACTTTACCATTGATAAGAAACAAGATAAACTCTTTTATCTTCTCTTTTCTTATGCATGATAATAGTTTGGTCATAGTTACTAATTTATGGCAAATTCTTAATGCAAAAATGGGCCAAGATTGTGTAGCATGTAGGGGTTGGCAGTTTGGCCCATTATTATAATTTCTACATTATGTTAACTGAAGTAAAATAAAATGTCTATATTCGACGTTGTACTTAATTAAAATTTAATTTTGTATTTGCTTTGTCAAAGTTGTAAAAGAAAAGCAAATGTATGTGGTTGACTATTTTAGATTTGCATCTCATAACTCAATCTGATTGAAACTTAAAATTACCAAACAATTCACCCTATATCTTGCATATATCTTACCTATCAACATTACTAGAAAATAGAAATAAAGATTCTCATCGGGAATCAGTGAAAATTTGTGTTATAAAATATGATTTTTCTATTAAAATAGAATCTCATTAAAATAACAGAAAGCTTCCTTATTTTTTCATATGAAATAATTACTATTTCCTTCACACCGAATTCAATTAAAATATAAGTCGGAATAGCCGCTGAGCATTTTTCAAAAAGGAAAATGGTGATTTGTTTTTAGTATGCCCCTCTTAGAGTTGTTTAACAAGCAATTGAAACCAAATTTCTAAGACAAATGAAGCATTATATACGATACATCTAGACATTTAATTTGGTCCCCATAGAAATTACAAGCACAATGATAACAACAATTTTCTTCAAATGTCAAAAAAAAAAAAAAAAAAAGTTAGAAAAATTAAAAATGGTTTTAAAAATACTATGGTTTCTTGAAAATTTTCCCAGCAGCAACAGCAGCATCAATAACATCAGTGATTACTCTAACAACAGTAGTAATTGAACATGTATTTTCTTTGAATGTTGGAGATCCTGATTTTGTGAACTTAGCTACACAACTCAAGAAGTTCTCATTGCACTCCAAATTTAGATAATTATCTGTCAAATAAAAAATAACAAAAATAGCTAAGAACAATGAATTCAGAATTTAGAATCAATAAGTTCATATGAATAAATACTTGCTAGTATATACATATACACACACATATATATAGTTTCTATTTAAATTTATGTAATGTAGTTTGACTTGACACAGAGTTTAAGAAAGAAAAATGTTTATGTAGCTATAAATTATTTCATTAAAGGTAAAGTTGGGATTTTAAAGTTAAATGGTTACTAAATATAAAAATGTGTCATTCTTTTTTAGACTAACTAAACAAGAAAGTGAATCATATAAATTGGGACAAAAAAGTACTCTGTCCGTCCACTTTTAATTGTCATAGTTTCCTTTTTTAGAGTCAAACTATAAAAACTTTGACTTACATTTTACGATGTATTTTTTTATCATATTGACATGCAAAAACATTGCAAGTTATAATATTTTTCGTATAGTTTTTTAATATCTAATTTTTTGCTTAAAATATCAAATTAATGTTATCTAATTTAACTTTAAAAATTAGCCAAATTAACTTTCAAAAAACGTACATGACAATTAAAAATGGGCGAAGAGAGACTTTTTTTTGGGTAATTATATCTTTCTGGACCATCCTAAAAAATAATAATCGACATATGTATTTGTTTTGTGTATTAAGTATAATAAATATACATTATCAGCATACACATTTTGTTTCTTAATGTAAACATCTTTTTTTTAATTATATATATTCGCATAGTTGGAGCCAAAAAATAATTAAAGTAAGATTCGTTTATGCCAACAAACTATCACTAAAAAATATTTTTAAACCCTACTTGTGGAAATGAAACAAGTTATAATAATTAAAGTAACATAGCATCTAAATAATATCCACTACTAAAAAAACATACAATTACCTCTAAAATATATCGATAATTCCTAGTTAATTCATCGTTAAATAGTTTTTAGCTAGTTAAATTTTCATATAATTCATCGCTAATTTATAAATAAATAAGATTAGCATAAAATTTTTACAGTTAAACTATGAAATTTTATTAGCCGCTAACGTTCCTTGAATTTTGGCCAATCAAAGCTTCTCCATAATTTGAGTATAATAAACACCAACTTTGATGTGTCAACACATGCATTATTGACTACAACTATCTCCCATAATTCAAATATATTATTTTCTCTAGTTAGGTGTCTTGCAAAGCAACTTCCTCAGTAAAACCTTCTTTGTTACTAGTCACTCATTAATTTATTACTCCTCTGTCCCAATTTACGTGATACTTTTCGGATTTTGAAATTCAAACACATTTATTTTTTATCATAAAACTTTCATATATCTTTTAAATACTTTAAATTGTCAATTATTGTGATTTATAGTACTTTTACATAGTTTACAAATCTATAAATTTCATTTTAAAAAACTTGAAGATTTCATATGCAAATTTCCGATCAAACTTAAATTGTTTGACTCTCAAAAAATGAAAAATGCCACATAAATTGAGGTAGAGGGAGTATTTTTACGAATTGGACAAGTGAAGTTTTGGAATATATCTAGACATCTACGAAAAAATAAAGTAGAATTTAACTTTTATTTATTGGGGGGTGTAAGAAGATGTTTACAGAATTAAGTCAATTAAAAATAAATGCAATTTATATTATAAAATATATTTATTAATAAATTTCACAGGTAATATCCCACATAAATTATGTTATCTTCGACACCTCATCTTCACCCATTCCCCTACAACTCTCAACCCCACCGCCCCACACCTCCAGCCCCACCTCGCTTGATATTTGTGTCACATTCTATACAAATATCTTTTAATTTAATTACGAATATAAAATAAATAAAAATCTCACTTATTTTCTTAAAAGATATTTTTCTCTAGAAAACATTTTCCATCATGCATGCCGAACACTCCCTATATATCAACCCTTAATGCCATATCGTTAAAATTGAACTCCATATATATATATATATATATATAAGGAAAACGTGAATAATGCTTTTGTATTTTTATCACATTATAAAATTCAGAACTCGTAAAGTAAATAACTTACTGTCTTTGTGTTGTATACATAGATCATGTTTCATACAACAAGCATCAAGTCCATCACATGGTTGTTCCCCTGGACATCCACTATACATAATTCCACAATACTTGCCATATCTTAGGAATGGAGGAACTGCAACAAAATCATTTTTAAAAATTTATTAAATATATAGAATTTATACAATTAAAAGTAGAAGTAGTTTTAAATATGGAAAAAGAGTGTACCTGCACAAAACTTTGATTCACATGTTCTACTGCATTCTTTTTCCTAAAAAAAAAAAGAATTAAAATAGAAAAAGAAAAAAAAAACAAAAAAAGTTGATTAGGGTAAGGTTTGTGAATAATTAAGATGAAATTGATATAATGGGATAGCTAACAATATTCCTTTACTTTCAACGAGAATTTTTAAGTTCGAGCCCTGTTTTAAAAATATCTATTAAATTGGGTCCATCCCTACCTTACCTATAGGGGTACTAATTAGCCCATTAGTTTGTACTCCTCCGGTCCTAAATCTTAGCCTACAATGTATAAAAATAATCATTATTGGTGTTAGAAGAACGAGAATTTTCCACATTAGTTGACGGTTAGGAATTAGGATTATACAATAGAGAAAAACACTATGCATCCCCTTCTTAAAGGATATCTAGGCTATATATGGACAAAAGAAATTCATTTGCTTTGTAAGAATTTTCTACGATCGCTGACACGAATCGTGGTTATTGTAAATCCACTCAATGGATTAGGGTGGCCTCATTTTGCCTTACCAACCCTAGGGAAACTCCAAATACATGCCTAGATCGTTTGTACATACAGATCTTAGGTGCTAAGATCCAAAGGCGAGAGGGAAACAATCCAGATCGTACGCTAAGGTCCTAAGAAAATTACTTAGTGGAAAAAGAAGTGATCGGGCGATGATAACCAAGAGGTGGGCTTGAAAGCAGCCGCTATGGAGAAGCACGTAATTAAGTTTCCTAAGTATTATTTTACAATTGAAGTACTACACTAAAGAATGGAAAAATACGAAGCTTCTCTACTCTAATGAGCAAATATATGACACAAATTTGAATTAGTTGAATTACTGAATTTGGAATATCATGAATATCAGAGGTGGAATTAGAATTTGAAGATTCAAAATATGAAGAAGTAAAACACACGAAAAAATTGATAAAGGTTCAACATCATAATATTCGTATGTATAAACAATATAATATCTGTTTACCCTACCTAGCTCCGCCTCCGAACATGATTATAGAAAAGCATGAGATGAGAGAGATATAGAAAGAAAAGTTTACCAAGGAGAGGCCAGCATTAGTTTCAACACCAACATTAAGTGCATGAATTGAAATTGGAGAATTAATTAAATTGGTGAAAATTGCTATAATGCAAAATACAAGAAAGTGTAGAGATAATTTCAATGACTGAAAAGAAGAAGCCATTTGAACTAAGCACAAAGAAAGAGAAAAAAAGGCACTGAATTATAAGACAGTTTTTTTTAATTTAATTTAATAGAAAGGCTCTGATTTATAGGGAAAAATGGTTGGTGACAAAACAAAAATATATATGTATAGAAACTGAAGCCTTTCTGGCTGAGTAGATGAGATGAAATTTGTCTTGTAACGTCTCGTGACATGTTTTTGGCACTATTTGGACATGATATAAACACTATCAATTTTTTTTTTTTTAACAGTGAGAAGGATGTGAACCTCAATTATTTGATTCAATATTTACTAGGAGGGATATTTTCAAAAATATACGGTCCAGTATAAAATATTACGCTATGTAAAATATTCTTACGTAGTTCAATTTAATAGAGGAAGAGGTTAATTTGAATCATTTCTAATAAGTTAAGTACATTTTTTACTCAATAGATCATAGGAAGGGCGAATTTGATCCAATAGATAGAAAGGGAATAACTTTTAGATCATTTCTAATACGTTAAAGGATATTTGTATAACCTTTTCCGTTTAAATTATATCCTTCCTTTGTACAAAAAGTTACTATAGACATTGAAATTTTGTGAGAGTCTACTAGACGTGTTCAATTTTAGTTAAGACTTTCGGAGACTACTCATCAATCCTAAACCTTAGTTCATGTTTATATAGAGACTAGTATATTTACTTGAAATGGTATCTTGAATATCCCATAAATTTTTGGATATTCACAAAGAGATCATGAAGATAGCTAATATTGTCTTTCTCAAAGGCATCTCGAATATCCCATTAGTTCTTGGGTATTCATAAAGATCAATATCTTGAATATCTCATAACTTTTTGGATATTAGCTATCAAGTTCAAGAATTCAAGCACTCAAGCATTCAAGTATTCAAGTTGAAGAACGACTCAAGATCAAGACCACCAGATTCAAGAACAAGCTCAAAAGCCCTTGAATTTAAGTACAACTCAAGATCAAATTCAAGTTCATCAAGATTATATTCAAGATAAAATGCCGTGGATTTCTCTACAAGCTACAAATTCAAGAATTCAAGCACTCAAAAATTCAAGTTCAAGAACGACTCAAGATCAAGACCACTAGATTCAAGAACAAGCTCAAAAACCCTTGAACTTAAGTAAGTACAAGTCAAGATCAAATTCAAGTTCATCAAGAATATATTCAAGATCAAGCTAGAAGACCCTTGAATTCAAGTACAAGTCAAGATCAAGTTCATGAAGATTATATTCAAGATTAACCTCGGAGGTCCTTGAATCCAAATACAAGTCAAGAACAAGTTGAAGATTTAACATCAAGCTCAAGAGCCCTTGATTTATATTTGAAAAATGAACCAAAGGATTCATCAAGATTGTAACACTCATATTTTGAAATAAAATATCGCTACAATCGTAGTGTTTGATTTCAAAATATGAGTGTTACAATCTCTATGATTCTTCTGGTTCATCTTTTCGAATATAAATTCAAGAGATCTTGACCTGTTAAATCTTGAACTTGTTCTTGACTTGTACTTGGATTTAAGGGCCTTCGAGCTTGATCTTGAATATAATCTTAATAAACTTGATCTTGACTTGTACTTGAATTCAAGGGTCTTCGAGCTTGATCTTGAATATAATGATCTTGATGAACTTAAACTTGAATTTAGGGCTTTTGAACTTGTTCTTGAATTTGGTGGTCTTGATCTTGAGTCATTCTTGAACTTGAATGTTTCAGTGCTTGAATTCTTGAACTTGTAGCTTGTAAAGAAATTTGCGGTATTTGATCCACAAACTCTCTCTAACTTCTTGTTAGAATTCTGGTCTTTTCATGATCTCTTTGCGAATACCCACGAGTTATGGGATATTCGATAGATATTGATTTTGATAAATATCCAAGAGCTTATGAGATATTCGAGATTGCTTTTTGAGAAAGACAAAAGACAATATTCGATGTCTTTATGATCTCTTTTTGCATACCTAAGAATTTATGGGATATTCAAGATTTATTTGAGAAAAACTAAGAATTTATGGGTTATTCAAGATTTATTTGAGAAAGACAATATTTGATGTCTTCGTGATCTCTTTGTGAATATCCAAGAATTTATGGAATATTTGAGATGCCTCCTTAAGAGAATATATAATAATCTTTATATAGACATGAACTAGGGTTTATGATTGAGTAGTCTCCCAGAATCTTAATTGAAATTGAATACGTCTTGTAGAGTCCCAACTAAAATTGGACACATCGTGTAGAGTCTAATAAAATTTTGATGTCTACAAATTTCTCCTACTTCAAGTCCCATCAAAATTTCAATGTCTACTGTTGTTACAAAATTATACTTCCTCTGTCCAACAATACTTGTCTACTATTGACTTTGCACACTTCTTAAGGAATTATAAATAGAATGATAATTTTACTATATCATACTTTGATCAATATAATAACTATAATGTCTTGAAAAATGTAATTGGGAAATGACTATAATTAATGATAAGGGTAAATTAGGAACTAAGTATAAAATTATCCATTGATTTCATAAAATGGACAAATATTATCGCACAACCCAAAATAATATAGTGGACAACTATTATTGGACGGAGGGAATATTCAACAACGTGGTTAAAATTTACTACCACATTCTAGTGACGTGTGAAGTATAAGTGTATCTCGAAATCGAGAAATTTCACATTCTTTTTTTTTCTTCTTTCAATTTTGATATTGCGCTTGTAAATAAGCTCCCAAATAAGTGGATTTTTGGACTAGGGGTTAGGTATTAATCTTGTAATTCACTAATCAAAGCAATAAGGGTAATTAGTTTTTAAAAATAGAGTAACTAATTATACTAAATGCTACTTATTGTTTTTGAATGTCAAATATTTTAAAATAAATTAATTTAGTTTGATAAAAAGACTTATATTTGGGGCAGCACAGATTTTAAAATGTAAATATTATAATTTATTTGATTGAACTTCTAATATCGATTTACTTTAAAACAAAAAACTCAAACTATACTTTTGATGAGCATCAATTTTACTTGACTACTAATCAATTTTTAAAAGTATCTTTGAATTGCAATTAGTATTTGATCAAAAAAATATTTTTGATTGTATTTTATATGATTTTTCTCAGTGTTAGATATCTGTATTGGAGTTTGACTAATCTAAATTCATGTCAAATTAGATTCTATTCAAAGATAACGCTCAAATTTAAAACTTCTTATTAAGAAAGGAGGGTGGTAAATTGATCTTTACTCTCCTCCCACAATCATCTATCTACATAAATTAACGAAACATTATCCTAATTTGACGGATATTTGTATATACCAAATATCTTCTAAATTCTAATTAAATATAAATATTGTTGCTTGTAGTTGCCTTGTTGTAGCTTGTGGGGACATATATGTCCAAGAATTCACGTGCCAATATGACAGAAATTCAAATATTCAATTATGCAAATGTATGTTATTTTCCTTCCAATTAGTATTTGTTATGCACAATATTCTCCTCTCAATTTTTACTTGTGTATTATTTTAAAAGTATATTTTTACTTTTATATATAAAAAAATAATTGATTTTTCTTCACGTTTACTCTTAGTATACACTATTTTTTTAAGATTAAATACTAAAACATTAATTAATATGAATATTTTAATAACTCATATAAATCATTATTATTTAAAAGGAACATTTAAAAGGACAAGTAAAAGTAAATAAAGAAAATATTAAATATAACATTAATTGAAGAAAGAAATTTGCTCGCTTTGTTTTATTTTACTTGAGTATTTTAATACTCCCTTTTAAAAAAGTATTTATCAGGAAATTATTTACTAAATTAACTTTATTAATAAAAATAATATTGAAAGAAAATGATTTTAAAAAATTGCTAACATAGACCTCTAATAAGAAATTTTATTTTTAATATAAAAATCAAGTAAAATAAAATGATTCGGAGGGAAACTGTTATAAACGAATTATTATTTAAGTTATGGTGGAGGGTTGTACTCATGATTTATACATGTTACCTTTCTTTACTATAATATAATTGTTAGAAGTTTTAAAAGTTTTCATATCTCTAAATATATATACTTTATGTAGATTGAATAGGTCCTTATACCTCTTAATTAGGCACATCAATAATTATGTTATTAACTCCATTATTACGGAAATTGTAAATCTAAAAATTCATACTCTCTTCATTTTATATTAATTAAATTTTTGAGGTGTTTCATACCGTTTAAGAAAAGTAGATTAAAACATAAATTTAACATAATTTTCCATTTTTACCTTATTAATTACTCTCCCTGTCCCTAATTACTTGTCCACTTTTCCTTTTATAGTTGTCCCTAATTACTTGTCCATTTTGACAAATCAAGAAAAGATAATTTTTTTACCTATTATACCCTCAATTAAATGACTAATTACTTTGAAAAATGTAGAACTTTTCATCCACTTCATAATTAATAGGGGTAAAATGGTAAACTCACTATGTCATTAATTGTTTTCTTAATATGTGTGTCAATTCAAAAGTGGACAAGTAATTAGGGACAGAGGGAGTATTGTCAAATTTATTGAAGTCATCACATTGAAAATCCAAATGAAGGGTAAAATAGGAAGAACACTCTAAAAGTAGCCTTGAAAACTGAACAATTAAGTTAATTTGAAAAATAAAAAATGCCTCAAAAATTCAAGTAATATGGAATGGAGGGAGTAGTGTTTAATTACATACTTCATCTGTCCAACAATACATGTCCACTATTGGCTTTGCACATGTCTTTAGAAACTATAAACAAAAGCATAATTTTACTATATCACCTTTTAAATATAATAAGTATAATATTTAGAAAATTGTAATAGAGAAATTACTATAATTAATTATAAGGGTAAATTAGGAACTATGTAAAATTATTCATTGATTTCATAAAATGGACAAGTATTATTGGACATCTCAAAATGATATAGTGGACAACTATTTTTAGATAGAGGAAATAGTTAGCCGAACATAAAAAAGGTTTTAAGCTAAAACGTATGAGTTGGGAATTGGGATTTCTAACTTAGGTCCTTGAGTTGCTTTGGTTTGAAAACAATCAAACACTAAATTAAAAAAAATAAATAAAAAAACTTATTTAACCAGCTTTTATATTCACCCAAAACACAAATTAAAATTGATCAGTCCGGTCTGGTCCGCTTTTTTATATATAGATTCGATTTATTAATTTGTAAACACACAAAATTAATAAATAAATTAATGAAATATGCGTTATCGATATACTCATACTAAAGAGTAAAGAATATAATCTAGCTATGGTCTCAACTTATAAATTCAAGCTCAAATATTATAATGTAAGAGGAGAAAATTAATTTCAAGTCTATAGCTTGAACCTAATTATACTATGATTTTCTTTAGATTTTCAGTTAAGCAACAATCTCAAATACAAAAGAGATTGCAGAGAAATATCACTTGAGCCATTTTTTTTAGTGATATAAGCACCAATATATAATTAGAGATAAAAATATAGTTTTATTATTATTTTAATTTATCAAATTATCGGTTTAATTATTACTAAAATCTAAAAATCGATAGTTCAATAATAATAAAAAAAATCGTTGAAATTTATCAACATAATAGTTCGCTACAAATAATCAATAATACTTGAGAGACTATTTCCGTTTGGTGATGATATGAATCATGCAACTTACACGGTCAATTGGCCGACTATTTAATTTAATACTTTTCCGTTTCAAAATAAGTAAATTATTAAGGTAATGCACACCCCTTAAGAAAAGAAATTAGGACATAAAATAAACACTTTTTCCACTTTTGCCCTTTTAGTATTTTCAAACTATTCTTGAAAATATAGATATTTTAAAGTAAAATCATAAATATGAGCAATTAACTCTCTTGTTTACATCACCTAGAAGACATATATGAGGGGCCAAAATGAAAAAAAATTCCAAAAACTTTCTTGAACTTTGAATAATTAACTTATTTTGAACTAAAAAAACGACTCAACAATTCACTTCTTTGAAATAGAGGGAATATGATATATTTTTTTTTTAAAAATGACGTCACGTCTACGACTAGGCTGAGTCATAATCCAATAAAGTTAAGGTAGTTAAATGTTGATTAGGGATGATTGTTTGGTAATTGGTAATTTTTAATATAAGTGGAAGAAGGTAAAATTGAAAATATCTTCTTTTTTCTTTTGTTTCTTTTTGTTAGAAAATTGAAAATATCTTCTTTTTGTTGGGGTAAAAAATTGAAAATATCTTATACATTAGTTGGTGGACTCCAATCCAAAAAAAAATAAAATAAAATTTTGAGGTTGTTCTTATTAGGCTCTTTCCAAGTTACATGACAGTCTTTTGTTTTATTTTGTTTTTGCTAATTTTGTTTTTATTCTTTCTTTTTAAAGTTTCACCTTGAAAATTATGAAGCTTGCTTGGATTTAATGGAAATTCAACATCGTTCTAGAATAAGAGATATATTGACTTCACCAGCCACTATGAAGGGGTATACAGTTTGCTCTAATTTTGTTAGCATAACTAGATAGTGATGGTCTGTGCCAACATGAGCTCAATATATAGAGGTGGACCCATCTATAGATGGGGCACATATATATCCGTTAACTTTGAAAAAAACTATGTATATATATGTATATCTATTTGAGGAACATAAACTAAATATAACTACTAGTATCTCCATAAAAAAGAATACAAGGGACTTGGTGCTGCTTGTACAAGCCAAGGCATCCATCCACGCAACTAGACGACTAGGGCGATCCCAGTTAGAAGCTTATATATAATAATAATATTGAAATTGCAAGTACTACTGGTACAAGACAAAACATCCATCCGCGCAACTAGGTGACTAGGGTTCAATCTCAACTAGAAGCTTATTATAACATTAAAATTGCAAGGGATTCAAATTCACGATCATTCCGTAGAACTAATCCATCTTGATCATTGAACTATGACACTCAAGAAAGTTAAAGTCGATTGGTGTATATGCATTTTACTATTAAAATTAAAATTTTAAATGCATATGTTAGTGGGTATAAGTTGACAAGAATGTGGTCATTATTTTGGTGCAACTCTTGTAACCACAATTGTCATGATCTACCACTAATTCCACCTATTATTCTACTTCATTATACCTTGTAATTTATGTAACCTTTAGGATATTCATTTACCTAATTTACTACCCATTATTTTTCTATTCATTGTAAGGAAGAATTCCTCACCTATAAATAATGATGTCTTCCGTTGGATTGAGTATTGTTGTAAATCTTACGGAAAAATATCTTTATCACGAACACTTGTATCGAATTCACCAAAACCTGTACTTCACCAATAAATCTTATAGGAAATTCTCATATCTTGAAGCGTGTCGAATAACACTGTCCTTAAGAATATTTCACCCGATATAAATGTATCCCCCAAGATTCAACAAACTCTTCTAGTATGAAATTAGAAGCCAAAAACTAATAAAGATTCTTTAAAACAAAACTCAGCACAATAGAATATGAAAAGAGAAGGAAGAAATTTCTCTTACTCTCAATCACTCCCCACATAAGATTAGATAATAGTATATATAATGGAACAAGATTATCATCTCATATGAATAACATTTTGGCAATATTCAATTGCCACATTAAAGAGCTACCAACGACACAATGAGTGATTAATGGAGGAGTAAATAGGCTAATTAATATTGTGATATAGCTGCCAATATTAGAATATATGGAAATAAAGATAACAACTATATTAACATAACATAATTATTATTTTCAAGTATTATAAAATAATTCATTTTGAGATACTAGAATCATTTTTTCAATAAGTACAACAAGAAATGAAAATGTATGTCAAGAAAGATGAGAAGTGTGAAATAATATTTTAGTGTGTAGTAGTGAAAGAGAGAGTTGAGACAAAGAAAATATTCTAAGTCTTCAATTATATTCACTATATAAAAGAGAGAGTATTTATATGTTGAAGGAAGGTGTTTTTTTTGTGAAGCTTTGGACACTTCAACTAAATCTGGAGTTGCTTGAGTTATTTGAGTTATCGTATCCTGGAGAGGACAAGTCAATAGTATTACTACTGGATCGGTGTAGATTATGCCGCAATGAGCTTGAATTTTGCTAAGGAGAGCGAGATATCCATGCCTCAGCCTAAATGATTATTTATTCATTTTATTTTCAACTGTAATTTATTATATTTGTGGTATATTACACCAACAAAGTCTACATATCACCTTAAAGGCTTAAATTCATATTATGACAAAGTTAAGTTCAAGTCTACATATATTATCTTAAAGGTTTGAACTCATATTATAACAAAGTTAAGTTCAAGTCTACATATTATCTTAAAGGCTTGAACTCATATTATAACAAAGTAAAGTTCAAGTATTTGCTTAGAACTCATATTTGATTTCTATATATGTAGTTAATATTTTCTGTATTTTTCAAGCTATTAGTAACCAATCAAATACGACATTATTTTATTAATTGTCTTTGAAAGCTTTTTCTTTGGTAAACCGTGAAAAGATTACCATAAAAAGTCGATGTTTACACATAAAGAGCACTCCAGGGAATCATAACCTATAATCATCATGTCACGACTCACACCGTCGTGATTGGCACCCACACTAACCCTTCGGTGGGAGAACCATTACTACAACCCAACTACACGACTTAACAAAAACCAGAACATTTAAAGATACAAAAACAGGTTTAAATGTCTAAGGAAAATAGGAATTCCCATAAACTCCGAAAGTTAACAAAACAAACTACATTACAAAAAACAACCCCTAGAATCTGAAAGTCAATGTACCAAAACTCTACTAACGACAAGTCTAAGAACTAGAGATACAATCCGGAAAGCTAAAACATAACAAATATCTAAAGAACTAGTCTAAGTCTGAAGATAATGAACTAAACATAAGAAAATACATGGCAGTCTGGAAGAACTGGCTCACCCTTGAATTCGGTCTCGATCAGTGATCTCCTAAATGAGGTCTGTCAGTAGCCGCCTGAAGATGCCGTATATTCAACAAAGAAAGAGCAAGTGCAGTATTAGTACACAGTCATTATCAATGACAAACAGACATAAGCATAACAATCACAAGTAATTCTCTCATGGAACACATACCCAAACTGTTAGTGTGTCGGAATGTGACACCCAATTCAATATACATGTGTAGGAACGTGACACCCAATCCAGTGAGCACAACCACAATCACAATCACACCCATAAAGAACAATGCTCATAGTCATACAATCAAGCAATGGTTTCATGGCATGCAATTATTCATATACATTTACTCATTTGCATTAGATTCGATTTACATTCCTTGTTCTCATACATGCATGCTTACAATGAAGCAATTAACCGACATATATCACACAAATAGGAAATCAAACCATCACCTACCTTGAAACTAAGCTTGAATCCTCTAAGACACTTGAGCCTTCCCTTTCCGGATTCTTTCCGCTTGTTCTAGGTCTACAAACAATTAATACAATGTAAGGATCAATAATTAAGGTCTAATTTACCCGAATTATAACAAACCCAATAACCCAAGACCAAACTCATAATCCTAAAGTGAAGCTAGGGTTTTTCCCACCATTAACTTCAGGCTAAAACACTCCCTCAATAATAATTGCCCAAGAATCTAAGTTCTACGGATCAAAAAACGTATTTGGGGAGTAAAATCCTTACCTTTAGCACCAAAAGTAGTGCAAAACTGTCAAGAACTCGTCATGGGTCATCTCTTAACTCTTAAGAACGAAGTTTGTAGAAAAATAACGAAATTGGGGTTTTTCCCCGACTTAAGTAGACTCTGGCCCGCTACAGCGGACCCCAACCCGCTATAGCCTATAGTGGCCCCGCCCTGGTAGCTTACACGGAGACAGAACCTTGGAATTTGAGTTCCAAGCCCCCATTTCATAACACACCTTCAACCCTTGACGTTCAAAAATTACCATTTCACTCCAAGATTAGTTTCAGGAGTTCTACTCGCCCGAATTCAATTTTGTAAAGTCGTACGAGATCCTTAACGTCTTAGCTATCCACACATATAATAAAAATAAAATTAGAACCCCCAATCATTACCATATTTCCCTAGACCTTACCTGACTCAGATTTGGTCTGAATCTGGACTAGGCTACAATTTCCAAGTTACTAAAAAAAGTTTTCTTGGCCCCAATTCTTTCCCTATTATCTTTTCTATAACCTGTTGTTACAATAGATACCAATTTACCCATCACTCGTCCCTGAGTGATAAACTAGAAAAAAGGCTAAAGTAAGATTAGAGTAGTACCTAAATCATCGAACAACTAGGATACTTGTCTTGCATCTCCTTCTCGGTTTTTCAAGTAGCTTTCTTAATCGGATAATGCTTCCATTGAACTTTCACGGATTTAATCTCCTTGGTCCTCAGCTTTCGGACATCACGGTCAAGAATTGCAATCGGTTCCTCCTTATACTGAAGGTCCTTGTCTAACAACACTGAGTCCCATTTTAGGATGTAATCTTTGTCACCATGATACTTCTTCAACATGGACACATGAAACACTAGATAAACTCCGAATAATCTAGGGGGTAAGACCAATCTATAAGACATTGGCTCTACACAGTCAAGAATCTCAAATGATCTAACATATCGAGGACTAAGCTTGCCCTTCTTACTAAATCTCATTACCCCCTTTATGGGTGACACCTTTAGAAGAACTTGTTCACTAGCCTGAAATGCCATGTCCCTTACCTTACGGTCCACATACTATTTCTGTCTACTCTGGGCTGCTAGAAGTTTAACTTGAATGTTTCTTACCTTATCCAGAGCATCTTTCACCAAATCAACCCCCAAAGATTTTACATCTCCAACCTCAAACCACCATATGGGTGACCTACATTCCCTCCCATAAAGTGCTTCAAATGGTGCCATGTCAATGCTGGAGCGGTAACTATTATTATAGGAGAACTCACATAATGGTAGAAACTTATGTCAATGCCCTCCAAAGTCAATCATGCATTCCCTCAACATGTCCTCTAACACCTAAATAGCCCTCTCTGACTGCCCATCCATTTGTGGATGGAAAGCTGTACTAAAAGTGAGTTGAGTGCCCAACTCATTATGCAATTTTCTCCAAAACTTGGATGTAAACTATGTACTATGGTATGAGATGATGGAAAGGGGCACCCCGTGCAGCCTCACTATCTCTTTCACATAAACCTTAGCAAACTGCTGAGCATTATAGTATATTTTGACTGGAATAAAATGGGTTGTCAATTTGTCAACCACTACCCAAATAAAATCAAACTTTCCCAAGGTCTTGGGGGGNGGGGGACTAACCACAAAATCCATAGCTATAATGTCCCACTTCCATTTTGGAATTGGCATTTGCTAAAGCAAACCTGCAGGCATTTGGTGCTCATACTTTACTTGCTGACAATTTTGGTACTTAGCCACAAACTCATCTATGTCTTTCTTCATACCAGGCCACCAATAAAGTTGTTTCAAATCTCGATACATCTTGGTCACACCCGGATGAATGGAATACCACGAACCATGGGATTCGGTCAACATTTTTTGAATCAAGTCATCCACTCGAGGAACACAAATCCTTCCCTTGAAATTGAGTAACCACTTGCATCAAGAACCATTTCTTGTGCCTTACCAGACCCTTTCTTCTTTTTAAGTTCATTTAAATTCTCATCGTCAAACATTTTGGCCTTGATCTCCTCAATGAACGTAGGTCTAACCTCAGTGCTAGCTAACACCCTACCTTTCTATGAGATTCTCAACTGCATGAACTTAGACTTAAAGCGTCTGCCATCACGTTAGCCTTACCCGGATGGTATAGGACGGTGACATCATAATCCTTAAGTAACTCCATCCACATTCGCTGTCTCAAATTCAGATCCTTTTGAGTGAATACATTTTGTAGACTACAATGATCAGTAAACACCTCACACTTGACACCATAAAGGTAATACCACCAGATCTTAAGAGTAAATACTACCGCTGCCAACTCTAAATCATGTGTTGGGTAATTCCTCTTATGTACCTTCAACTGCCGTGATACATAAGCTATGCAATTCTTATCTTGCATCAACACAACACCCAAACCCGAATGCGAAGCATCACAATAAACAATAAAATCTTTACCTTACATCGCCAGTGCTGGAATAGGCGTTGTGGTCAGAAGAGTCTTGAGATTTTGAAAGCCCTCCTCACATTTTTCAGTTCATTCGAAAGGCACATCCTTTTTGGTCAGCCTTGTCAATTACGTGGCAATAGAATCAAAGTTTTTCACAAACCTATGATAGTAGCTAGCGAGCCCCACAAAACTCCTAACTTCAGTCACAGAGCTAGGTCGAACCTAATTCTTAACCGCTTCAATCTTCTAGGGATCTACCATTACCCCTTCCCTTGAAACTACATTCCCTAAAAAGGCAACTGAAGTCAACCAGAACTCACGCTTGAAAAATTTAGAATATAACATTTGTCTCTCAAGGACACCCGAAACTATATGAAGATGGTTGACATGCTCTTCCTCACTTTTCGAATAAACCAAAATATCATCAATAAAGACAATAACAAAAGAATCCATGAATGGTTTGAACACACCATTCATCAAACTCATGAATGCTGCAGGTGCATTGGTCAATCCAAACGACATCACTAAGAACTCATAGTGCCCATAACGAGTCTTCAATGCCGTTTTGGGTACAACCTCAGGCGTAATTAATATTTAATTGATGGTAACCAGACCTTAGATCAATCTTAGAGAAAACTGACGCACCTTGAAATTGGTCAAAATATCATCTATTCGAGGCAACAAATATTTATTTCAAATGGTTACCCTATTCAACTGTTGATAGTCTATGCACATCCTCAAACTACCATTTTTTTCCTTAACAAACAAGACAGGAGCACCCCATGAGGAAGCACTAGGACGAATGAACCATTTATCTAGAAGCTCCTGAATTTGAGCCTTAGGCTCTCTCAATTCTATCGGAGCCATGCGATAAGGAGGGATGGAAATGGGGCGAGTACTAAGTTCCAATTCAATGCAGAAATTTCTATCTCTATCCAGAGGCATACCAAGCAAATCGGTAGGAATCACTTCCTTAAATTCAGACACTAGAGGAATAGACTCAATAGAGGGAGACTCAACCTCAACATCACAATTATGAGCCAAATATACCAAACATCCCTGCCCCACCAGTTTCCTAGCTTGAATGAAGGATATGACATTAGCTGGCTTAGGCTTGTACACCCCTTTCCCACTCTAACTTTTCCCTACCGGATCTCTAGAGTCACATATTTAGTATTACAATTTAACACATCATAATGGGGGGACAACTAAGTCATGACTAAGATTATATCAAAGTCAATCATATCTAAAATAACCAAATCAGCCCAAGTCTAAAAACCTATAAACAAGATAGAGCAAGCACGATACATATGGGTGACTATGATGGACTCTCCAACTGGGGTGGAAACATGGATGGGGGCATCAAGTATCTCACAAGTCATATCAAATCCCAAGGCAAACTGAACTCACACATATGAATAGGTAGAACCTGGATAAAACAAAATAGTAGCCATCCGATCACATACAAGAATAGTACATGTGATCACTGCATCAGACGCCTCAGCCTTTGTGTTGCTCGAAAAGGTATAACATTGAGCCCTGTCATCTTGACAGACAACTTTCTTGCCTGGATGTACTACTCATCTATCTGCATTATTATTTCCCCGGCCTCCATGGCCTGATTAATTCCCTCCTCGCCTACCTTATGGACGCCCTCTACTATTATTACCGTTGCATGCAGGTACCACCCTTCTAGTCTGCTGCTGCGCGGAATCAAACATGCGTGGGTGGGGACAATATCTCCTCATATGCACAGGTTCTCCACAATTATAACAAGTACGATCAAAAGATGGCTTGCTGCCTGTCGAAGGTGCGACTCCTTGTCTATCTTGAATAAAATTATGTTCTGGAGTTCCCGAATAATTACCTGTAGAAGAGGGAAAGGCTGAATGAATTGGCCGGGCTACAAGTATCGGCCTACTTGAACCTCTGGAGTAAGAACCCTGAAAGTTACTTGTGCTCTTGGGCTTCTTAGCCAAAGCCTTAGTCTGCCCATCACGTCTAACTCTTTCCACTTGTTTCACAAAAGCTTGAACTTCCACTTTCAATAGTCAGAAGAAGCGTAGATGAGGTAATGTGAACAAACAATACTTGTAACTCGAAGTTCAGTCCCTTGACGAATAGACAAATCTTCTCCTCCTCAGTAGTCAACAATTGTGTAGCATATCTAGACAATGCATGGAATTTAGCCTCATAAGAAGCTACAGGCATACCACCATTCTCCAAGGCATGAACTCATCCTTCTTGCGATCCCTCAAAGTTCGGGGAACATACTTTTCCAAAAATAGAGCATAGAACTGCGTCTAAGTGAGTGAGGGCAAAACTAACGATCTACATTCCACATAAGCCCTCCACCGCTGCTTAGCCTCACCTTGAAGCTGGAAGGTCACAAACTCTACCTTTTGCTTATGTACAATACACAACTTATGAAGTCTCTCATAACAATCCAAAATGAACTTATAGGCAGCCTCACTCTCAGAACCATGGAACACAAGTGACTTCAATTTCAAAAACTTATTCAACATCTCATGCTCATTACTAGTCATCATGGGACCCAACAAAGGATGAAAGAAGGCATCAGTGCCTAATGCTCCATCTACCCTGGGAGTAGTAGCAGTAAAAAGGTGGTTGATTGGAGGTTGAGCAACTTGCACTGCGGGAAGGACTCCAGGGCCGACCAACCCTTTCAGAAAAGACATGATCTGCTGAGCTAACACTTGTTCTAAGAGAGGAACGTCGGTATTCCTAGCTGGTGCATCCTCTTCCTGTCCAACATCCCCCTCGTCCTCAATCTTTATATTCTCTTCTAGCTCTTCTTGAGGGGCCTCTTCCCTTGGAACGTTCTCAGCTGGAGCTCCACCTCTAGCGGTTGCCACTCTTCCCCTGCATCTGCCCCTTTCTCTTCCCCTACCAATGCCTCGACCACGGCCTCTGACTGTAGACTCCTCAGTTGCTCATTGACGAGAGCTATGGGCCCGATGCTGTTGAATCTAATGTTAACCATGTGCGGATAGAATAATGAAGGAAATTAGATACCAATTTAGATCGTCAAATACCAATTGGAATCAAGTTATAGCATTAAATGAGACAAGAGAAAACAGAGAGATTTCCTAAAGTCTTATAGCCTCTAGAAGAAAAGTACAAATGTCTCTGTACCGTTCCGCAAGACTCTACTAGAATCTTTTTGGTACAAAGAGATCAATGAACCCCTGGCTCTGATACCAACTTTGTCACGACCCAGACCGTCGTGATTGACACCTACATTAACCCTCTGGTGGGAGAACAATTACTATAACCCAACTACACGACTTAATGAAAATCAGAACATTTAAAGATATGAAAACAGGTTTAAATGTCTAAAGAAAACTGGAGTTCCCATAAACTCTGAAAGTTAACAAAATAAACTACCAACATTGCGGAAAATAACCCTTAGAACCTAAAAGTCAATGTACAAAAACTCTACCAACGATAAGTCTAAGAATAAGGGACACAATCCCGAAAGCTAAAACATAACAAATATCTAAAGAACTAGGTCTAAGTCCGAAGAGAATGGACTAAACATAAGAAAATCCATGGCATCCTGGAAGAACTGACTCACCCTTGAATTCGGTCTAGATACGTGATCTCCTAAATGAGGTCTGTCAGTAGCCGTCTGAAGATGTCTTGTACTCAACAAAGAAAGAGTAAGTGCAATATCAGTACACAACCACAATGTATTGGTAGGATCACGCGACCACTCCCATAAGCACAATATACAACAATTAATCACAACATAGTAAGCACACATATACAAAATACATTTTAGTTATCATTTTCGAGCAACATACAATCTTCCATTATCAATGACAAGTTGACATAAGCATAACAATCACAAGTAGTTCTCTCATGGAACCCATACCCAAACTGTTAGTGTGTCGGAACGTGACACTCGATCCAATAAGTGTGTCGAAACGTGACACCTAATCCAATAAATGTGTCGGAACATGACACCCGATCCAGTCAGCACAACCACAATCACAATCATACCCATAAAGAATAATGCTCATAGTCATACAATCAAGCAATGGTTTCATGGCATGTAATTACATATACTTATTTGCATTAGATTCGATTTACATTCCTTGTTCTCATACATGGATGCACACAAACAAGAAATAAAATCATCACCTACCTCGAAACCAAGCTTGAATCCTCTTAATACATTTGAGTCTTTCCTTTCCAGATTCTTTCTGCTTGTTCTAGGTCTACAAATAATCAATACAATGCAAGAATCAATAATTAAGGTCTAATTTACCCAAATTATAACAAACCCAATAACTCAAGACCAAACCCATGATCCTAAGTGCAGTTAGGGTTTTTCCCACCATTAACTTCAGGCCAAAACCCTCCCTCAATAATAATTACCCAAGAATCTAAGTTCTATGGATCGAAAAATGGATTAGGGGAGTAAAATCCTTACCTTTAGCACCAAAAGTCATGGAAAACTATCAAGAACTCATCCTGGGTCGTCTCCTAACTCTTAGGAAAGAAGTTTGCGGAAAAATAACGAAATTGGGGTTTTTCCCCGACTTAAGTCGCGACTGGCCCGCTACAGCGGACCCCAACCCGCTATAGCGACCCCGCCCTAGTGGAATTAATCCCGCCATGGCGGCTTACACAGAGACAGAACCTCGGGATTTGAATTTCAAGCCCCCATTTCTCAATAAACCTTCAACCCTTGACGTTCAAAAATTTCCCTTTCACACCAAGATCAGTTTCGGGAGTTCTACTCGCTCGGATTCGATTTCGTAAAGTCGTATGGGCTCCTTAACATCTTAGCTATCCACTCATGTGATCAAAATCCTACTCATTACCAGATTTCCCTAGACCTTACCTGACTCAGATTTCATCCGAATTTGATCTAGGCTACAATTTCCAAGTTACTACAAAAAAATTTTCTGGCCCCAATTCTTTTCCCATTTGCTCTTTTATAACGACGAAAACAGGTCGTTACACATCTCAAGTCTTAGAACCAGTATGCAAAACAACAACTAGTTACATATTTTTGAACTTAACTACTGCACTTCCTATCTTTCCTAGAGCCTTTTACTTAATCTATCCTTTCAATAATCTCCTTTATTTGTGCAACAACTATTCTACTCCCTTGAAGTGTTCCCAATTCCTTACCTTCCATGTGTGATAGCTCTTTGACCCCAAAATTATTGTTGTTAGCTCCTTTTTGAATTGTCTCTAATTTCTCTGTTTTATCCAACTTAAACATGGTTGCACCTGATCCTTATTCACTCTGCATCCTGACCATCTTTCCAGCTCTTCTCGCACTCTTATCGTCCATCTACAATCTACATTCAAAAAATAGATATTGCTGAAATTCCTCTTTGATATCATCACACATACAATATGTTGTCCTAATTTGTACAATTTGAAGTCATAGGAAAGTACGAGGTATGATATATGTTCACAAGTTCAAAAAGTATAAGTGCAGAGGAGATAAGTGTTTTTCTAACTCCTAAATTAAAATAATATTGATGTACCAGAGTTTTCAAATTTTAAATTCGCCTCTGCTTACCTGAAGGAGATATTTGCATTATAATGAATATAGTAATCGATAAGTTTATCCAATCATCTTACAATTGAAATCATTTGATATCTAAATCTAGCTGCCACTCAAATCTAAATAAGCGGGGAAGAGCAACCAATTCACACAAATTTCACATTCTATTTAGTGTACCTTACTCTTCTAAATAATTCCAAAGTGAATGATCGACCTCTATTCATCTCTTCTTCACTCATACTTTTTGAACTTGTGAACATATGTGATACCTCGCACTTCCCTATGATATTGAATTGTACAAATTAGGTCCAAAGCATGGTTATGAGGTATATATAGAATACAAATTTCAACACCATTTCTTGTTCCTCATGTAACCTATTTGTCAGGGGCGGAGCTACAACCTATTAAGGGTGTGCAAGTGCCTCGTCGGAAAATTATGTGTTTATGCAAGTTAAAATTTATAAATACCAAATAAATAATTTATTTTGCACACTCTTGTTATTGGAAGAACCTTTGGCGTAGCGGAAAGGGTGACTAAAAGTGTTGCTGATAGGGACTCCGAATCCTGTTTAGCTTTCGTTTTAACTCTTTTGTAATTATTTGTTATATTTTACTTTTTTTTTATGAACTATTATATACTACTTATTTGATAATTATATTTTTTGTTTAAATTTATGTGACATGATTAAAATTTTAAGAGTCAACTTAATTTCTTTTATTGGTTTTTTATGTCTTTACAATACTTTAAGTTGTTAATTATTGTGATTTATATTTTTTTATGTAATTTGTAAATATATAAATTTGGTTTAAAAAAACTTAAGCTTCTATTTCCGAATTCGCAGTTACAGTTTAGGAAATTGAATTTTAAAATTTTAAACGTGTCATATAAATTGAGACAAAAAAAGTATTAAATTTACTAAAACTTTAATTTGAATATATATTTGTATTAATATAAAATAATATTTTAAATGAGTTTCTACTAAAAGAATTAGAAGAAAAAGTTATATACAATTAACCTTTTCATTCCCTCCCAAGTAGGTTATTAGGAGGTTTGAAAAAAAAAGAAGTTCATAAGGGATTAATTTTAATATAGTTTCATAGGTCAATCGGGAGAAAATTTTTATTAGAATTCTCACGCTTTTTCTATCAAAACTAAAGAACTTTAACATACATTCATTAAAATAAAAAAGTAGAAAAACCAATAGACTAAAATGACTTTAAATTTAAGTAAAATTAATAAAGTATTTGTATTTTCTGATGTGTGATGTGTGTTTAGTAAAATCTCGACTCATTTATTAAAAAAATATTATTTTAGTCAATAGAATTTATGGTGTATTTTTTAAAGTAGCTTAAACTAGAAAATTCTTTTTCTAGACTCTTTGTGTTTAATTAGTAAAAAAATTTGTTGATGTTGTTGATAGTAAAGTTGTAAGGTTGAGAAGGATGCAAATAAACCGTACTTGTTGAAAAATTTTGTAGTTGATTTTAAAAAATTTGCACACCGATTTTAAAAAGTCTAGCTCCGCCATTGTTGTCTACATCTACATGTCATAAACTATGCTTGTGGAGGGAAGAGGTAGGGGGCTAACCTCTTTCTAGCATTATAACAAAAATAATTTTTAGCGTCAATAAATATATGCACTGTTAAAGTCTTTATCGACATTAGATAATTTTCATTGGTTTCAAAAAAAAAATTATGTATATTTTTACACCCCCCCCCACCCCCCCCTAGAGCTCTCACATTTTTGCTCCTCAGTAACTTGAACTTCTCATGTTGTTATAGGCTTTAAGGGCATTTAGAATGCTAAAATATAACATGCACTAGTAATTGACTCTAAAAAAATATATTTAATAGCAATTAAATTATTGTCGTTAAAAATTACTACTAAAGATTATTTTTTTTTGGTATAGTATAGATAGTAGTATTATTTGTTAATCGCATAATCTCTTATTCTTCAATTTGTGAATCTATTGTTTTATTTGCTCTGTATTTTGCTAATTTGCTGACACATTTTTTGCAACCCTATTTCGAAAATATTTCCTTTGAATCGAGGGTCTATTAATTTTTTTTTACCATATCAAATAAGAGTAAAATCTGATTATATCTTACTTTCTTCCAATCCCATTTATAGGAACTACACTGAATATATTGTTGTATGAATTATGTCATTAATTAAAGAAATATCTTGATTGCATTAAAAAGTTTAATGTGAAGTTAATTAATGTTAAGACTAAAAGAATTACATAGAAAATCCGATACAATTAAAATGAAAATATCTTGATCACACTAACCGTAACTCCAACTTTTAACCTATAAATTATTTTAAGTAATCAGTCTTGTCGTTTAAGTTGTCGTGGATTTATGATATCTAACATCTCTAAGAACCTGTTTGGCATTACGGTTTAAAAACTACTTATTTTTAGAAACATTTTTTAAAAATAGCTTTTAAGAAAAGTGCTTTAGAAAATAGTAATTTGTGTTTGGTTAATTCATTTGAAAAGTGTTTTTTACAAGCAAATTGTGTTTGACTAATCTTTTTTTAAAAATATTTTTGAGAGTCAAATTATGATTAAGGGAAAGTATTAATGTACTTTTAATATTAAAATTATTTTATAGAGAGAAACTAGTTTAGATATCTATTACAAAAAAAATAAATTAAATTTTTATTAAATTAAAATGTTCATATTCAAATTTTCAATCAATATTATACATTTTTTTAATTGTTGGAATCTCTAATTGTTATTTTTTTTTCTAATCTTACAAAGCTATTGTTGCTACCTTTTTTATTTTCTAATTCTACAAAATAATATGTAAAATAATAAATAAAATAATAATACATAAATGTAAAATAAAATATAAATTTATTATATAAAAATAAAAAAAATTATTAAATGGAACTTAACCAAACATATGAGATATGTTAATTTAAGAAGCAAATTTTTTTAGCTTCTTCGCAACAACAGAAAACTACTTCTGCTTCCATTTAAAAGTAGTTTTACAAGTTTTCCAAACACCAAATTTTTCAAAAAAAAAAAAAAATAAATCTCAAAATAAATGCTTTTGAGCTCTCAACAACAATACCAAAAAGGCTCTAAGACTCTATCTGGCTCATTACCATGTTAATTAATTTATAATTAAGAGAAAACACATAAAAAAAACTCTGAACTTGGTCGGATAACTTATTTTAACAGTTAAACTACACGGGCGTTCAAATACCCCCCTTAACATTTTTGAAGTGAATTAAATGCAATCCTAAGGGATGACGTGGCAAAGAGAGTGAGTTCACTCACCCAATAGCGTGTGAAGAAGTTAAAAAAGGAAAAAAGAATTATAAAATCATACACATGTCATTTTTTTTATAGGTCAATATATAATTACATTTTAAATATTATTTTCTTAATATATTAACTTTTATTAAACTATATGAATTTTCTTATTGGCCCATAAAACTTTTAATTTTTTTCTCTTCATTTTATTGTCTTCCCCAATAAGATTCTTCTCCATTGAAGCATCCTTTTTTCCTCCATCTTCATCTTCGGAGAGCCCCGTGTAAGGGAGAACAGGAAAGCCTACCCCTCGAAATCCTTCTTCCTCCGTCCGAGTCGTAGTAGGAACTATTTTCTCTCTTCGAGTATTATTATTAGGTGTATTATTATACATTTTCCCAAAAGAACATTCATTCAAAAGACAGGGGCTTTCTTGCTTCAGCATGTGAGGGAAATGCCCCGGGTACCGAAGTTAGCAACTCTATCAACTACTTCAATTTAACCATCTCTTTAGTAATCCACAAAATCCAACACCAACATTATTGTATCCAAAAAAATTGGTGTTATCTTATCAAACTGCATTAAAAATTGTGAAGAGTTTTAGATGCAATAAGTATTTTCTATGCGTAAATGGTTCCAAAGGTATCGTATCGTCCTCAACGTCATTATCAACATTGTTTTCTTCGATGGTATCCATAATTTCCTCTAAATTATGGACCCCTAAACACGTATCATTTTCTTCGGGCAATCTAACAGGCTATTGACATCCATTTATCGTGGTAATTGAGATTATTGATCATGACCTCATATTCATGAATATCATTTTCATAAGAGGGTCATTTAAATTCTTTGAGGCTTCATCTTCGAATGATGTAATCAAAATTAAGCTGTATTAAATCTCAAAAACACTCTACATAGGAGAGGGGGTTTTACCCTGTGCGCACCCAAAGAATAGCGGCTGCGGGTTTTCCTTGTCATAAAAAAAAATAATCTCAAAAACACTCTTTAAATTAATAACTTTAAATTAATAATTTATTAATTTAACGATTAAATAATATCCCTACAAAATAATTATATGATTCCGATAATATTAATTTAGAGAAATTTTACTATATATACCTTGTGAATTGTGATGGTGTCTTGTTTATACTTCATCCGTCCACCTTTAATTGTCATGTTGCGGTTTTTGAAAGTCAATTTGTCTAATTTTCAAAGTTAAATTAGATTACATTAATTATTTTAAACAAAAAAAATTGATATTCAAAAACTATATGAAAAATACTATAAATTGCAATTTCTTTGCATATCAATTGATGAAAATAACATCGTAAAATATTGATCAAAGTTCTTACTTATTATTTAATTCTAAAAAAAAATTATGACAATTAAAAGTGGACGGAGGAAGTAATTGAAATTAGAGTTAACACAGATCGTTATGGTTATTTTTGTGTTTCGTGTAGTAATTAATGCAATTAAATTAAATTAAAAGCAGAACTCATTAATTACCTTTAATTATTTAAAAAAAAAAGGGAAGATTCAAGTTGAAATTGATATCTACACCTGAAGAAATTGTGGCTCTTATAGACAGTTTGACCAATTCTACAAAATCGGTCAATTAATTTTTTAAAAAATTTGAGCAATAATTAATATTTGAATAAACTTTAAAAAGTATTTCTAGTAGTATTCTTTACAAAGTTAAATAAGTATTTCTAATAGTATTCTTTACAAAAGTACTAGTGACAAAAACTATATATTTTAGCTTGCTTCTACTACTTCTAAAAATACTTATTTTCTTTTAAAATCTTGATCAAACATTTTTTCTATTTTAAATCAAGTAATTTTTTAAAGTATTGGTCTCTCAAAAGCTTAATCAAACATGTTATTGGTTCACTAATTGCTACAAGATAAAGGATGAAGACAACGAGGAATTTGACATAAGAACACAGAATGTTGCAGTGATTAGTGATTACAATCAAACCGGTGGTTTTATTGCCGAAAAAGTTAAGAGAGCATATGTTTATGCAAAAAAAAACTATCTAGTTGTAATCGCAAGCACGTGAAATGACAATCATTGTCCTTGTGAAGCATGTGAAATGACGAGATTGTTATCGTAGTGAAGCATACATATTAACAGAGAGGAGCTTAAGTCCCACTTATAGAATTTCATATTTTTTTGGCTACATAGGAGAAATGTGTTATATTGGTTTGTATTTTTATCGCACCTAATATTTATATCAATTTAATAAATATATGACATATTTTTACATATATTAATTCTATCTAAAGGTAAATGGTAGGATTTATTGGAAGGAAAAGTAAGAAAACAAGAACAAAAAAAGAATGAAATTTTAAAAAAAGGAAAATTCAATTTATGGTTTTAGGCGAAATTGGAAGAAAATGATAATAATACAAAAAGATGGAAAAGACGAAAGAGCAAAGCATAAAAGTCCTAAATTAAGTCATTTACAAATTCGCTCTCCTAGCTTTTCGTCTCTCATGGTCAGTGACAATCCAGCAAAGTGCTTACGCCGTTGGTGATTATTTTAATATATTTTTAGTACGTGATTAAGAAGTATGAGTAGTTAAAGTTAAAAAGTAAGCTCATGGTACTCTTTCTGAGGGGGAAAAGACATAAATTCACCCTTGAACTTGTCTCAAAAAGTCAGTTACACGCTTAAACTATCATGCCGACCTATTACACACCTTTACTATTTAAAAATGAATATTTTACTGCCTAAAACTGACGTGGCAAAAAATAAAAAAAATAAAAAAAGAAAAGCGCGTTTGACGGTAAATAAAGTAAAAAAATAAATTAAAATCTTATTTTTACTATCCCCCTACACCCACCCTCCACCCCCACCCAATGCCTCTTCTTCTTCTTCTTTATTATTTTTCATCATTTTTTCATACCTAATTTTCATCCACCCCACTATACCTCCACCAAAATCCTTCCCCACCACCCACCCTCATCATATCCTATTTTAATGCTTATTTGATTTCACCATTTTCATTATATTTGATTTTTCTCTTCGGCTTTGTTGGTGGTTGATAAAATTGATGATTAAGTTTAAAAAATAAAATATAATGATTGATTTGTTGGCGTGGGGTGAAAAAGAAGCGGAATTGAAGGTGGTGGAGAAGAAAAAATCATTATTGACAATGGTGGTAATAATATTTGGTGGTGGGTTTGTACCTTTTGATGCTGATAATGTAATTTTGGTGATGAGTTTGTTCATGGGTGTCAAATGTTGTTGTGGATCTTTCTAATTTTTGTGGGGATAGTGGGGATAATGGTGATAGTATGATTTCGATGGTGGATTTGATCATAGGTGGTCAAATTTATGGTGACTATTTTAATTTTCATGGTGAAATATACAAATTTGGTAGTAATATGGTGGTAATGGTAGTGGTTTCATGGTGGTGTTCATTGAAGAAGAAACAATTGAATGATATGGAGAATTTTCGTCAAAATTTGACATGGCATCAGATGTGACAGTGACATGGCATTGATGTGGCGCAAGTGTGATACACTTCTCATTGTGAGAGTGTCACGACCCAGACAGTCGTGATTGACACCCACACAAACCCTCAATTGGGAGTCCGAAAAGAGTGAACTTAAACAAGAAAGATCAATGACAACCTGAAAGAACTGACTCACCCTTGAATCCGGTCACACTCAATAGTCACCTAGCTGAGGTCTATCAGTAGTCACTTGAAGATGTCCTGTACTCAACAAAGAAAGAGCAAGTGCAGTATCAGTACACAATCACAATGTACTGGTAGGATCACACGGCTATCCCATTAAGTGCAACATACATAAGTCATTACAACAATATAATAACATGCATACACCGAATATACACAATATCGATATCATTTACGAACAACGAACAATTTCACATTTATCAAGATATACAGTTATGTCAAATCAATGATTCTCTCATGGAACCCACACCCAAACTGTTAGTATACCGGAACGTGGTACCCAATCCAATGTTTATGCCGGAATGTGGTACCTGATCCAATGTTTATGCCGAAATGTGGCAACTGATCCCATGTTTATGCCAGAACGTGGCAACCGATCCAATATTTATACCGGAACGTGGCAACTGATCCAAGTTAGTGTGTCAGAACGCAACACCCGATCCATTACAAGCCACAATCACAATCACAATCACAAGTATATTCTCAAAATCATACAATCAAATCATGATTCATGGCATTCATCATTCATCTATCCTCATCCACAAGTAGTGTGATCAATAGTGCAACATTCAAATGCATACACGTATTATAATGAAGCAAGAACAAACATATATCACACAATCATGAAATCACAACCATCACCTACCTCAAATCCAAGCTTGAATCCCCTAAGGCACTTGAATCTTCCCTTTCCGAATTCTTCCCGCTTGTTCGTAGTCTAAAAATATACAATTAACGCAAGGATCAACAATCAAAGATCTAAGTATCCGGATTATAACAAACTCAATAACCCTAGATCAAATCCAAGATCCTATAACTCAATTTAGGGCTTTTTCCACCATTAGTTTCAGATCAAAACCCCTCCCCCACAATAATTACCTATGAATTTACATTCTACGAATAGAAAAATGAATTCGGGAAGTGAAAATCTTACCTTTAGACTCAATAATGGTGGAAAACTGTCAAGAAAACCCTGGGGTCGTTCCTTAGCTCTCAAAGTTGAAAAGTGCAGAATAAAACATTTTTGAGGTTTTATTTCCGACTTAAGCCGCGTCTGTCTCTCTATGGCGGGACCCATCCCTCTACAGGGGCAACCATTCCGCTACGCCGGCAAGCAAGAGATAGAATGCTGGAATTTGAATTCCAATCCTCCACTTCACAACACACCTTCAATCCTTGACATTCAAAAACCACTCGTTCACGCTAAGATCATTTTCGGAGTTCTACTCGCCCGAATTCAATTCCGTAAAGTCGTACAGGTTCCTTAACCTCTTAGCTATCTATTCATGTAATCAAAATCATAATTAAATCACCCAGTTGTTACCAGATTTTCCTAGACTTTACTGACTCCGATTTTGTCCAAATTTGGACTAGGTTAGGAAATCCAAAGTTACTACTTAAAAGTTTTCTGGCCCCAATTATTTTCCCATTGACTTTTCTATAATGAGGGGAACATGTCGTTACAATAGATACCAATTTACCCATCACTTGTCCCTGAGTGACACACTAGGAGAAAGTTGTTAAAGCAAGAATAGAGTAGTATTTGAATCGTCGAATAACTGGGGATACTTGTCCCACATAGTTTTTTTGTCGACTCTGGGCTGCTAGAAGCTTAGATTGGATACTTCTTTCTTACCCTGAACATCTTTCACCAAATCAACTCTCAAAGGTTTTACATCTTCAACCTCAAACCAACCAATTGAACACCTACACATCCTTCCATACAATGCCTCAATGAAGTCATCTCAATACTCGAGTGATAAATATTATTGTATGTAAACTTAACTACAACAAAAGCGATTCCCAACAACCACCAAAGTTGATCGTACACACGTCTATAACATGTTATCAAGGACCTTGACACGAATACTTTAACACTTAAGCATGATAAAATTCCAAGTCAATACTCGCTACAAATAGAAGTGAACCTGAATCAACCAGCACACACTCATAATACCTAAACAATCATAGTTCTTAACAATAGCTTCGTCCCACAACATAAATTCCAATGAGCTTAGTTATAAAAAATTTGATCTTTAGAAATCAGATACTTATCGAAGGATATGTCCAAGCATACAACCCCTCCAACAACACTATCGAAATGCTAGATTTAGTAATTGTAGATTACCTCTTAAGAACAATAGAATTAGACCCAATGAGCTCCACATTCAACCACACATAATCGATACATGATCTCGATGACTAGAGGAATATTAAGATTGCTGGACAACCACAAATACGCAAGGTAGCTCTTCTATAAATTCTCATAAGCAAGGTGGTACATGTAGAACCACTAAAGTACTTTAACAACTCCAAGACGACATCAATTATTTCATTTGAAATAACCAAATCTTCCCAATCTTCCCACTCAACCAAGAGAACATCGTAGGATTTGGTACCCCTGATCCACCACTAGGGATCCACCCCCAAAAGTGAAAACACTAGAACATAGCTAGTGAATCATACTCACAACACTAACAACCATCATAAACACTCCGACCTTTTACCTTATTACTAACCAACACTTTTAAAAATGAAACCTTTCTTAGGTACTTAACAATCAATAGTTGTAAACTTACGACTCACCCCAGGTGTAAGTCCTTTCAAATGCTTACTACCGGATACAATTGATCATTTCTCACCTTGCCAATTCATACCTTGACAAAATACATCACCACGAATGTAGACTCACAATGAAAAATCTGAATTGTAATTTCCACCATATAACACAATCCATTTCTCTATCAAAATTAGCTTGTACCTTGAAGATTTTTATGAATTCATGGATCTCCCTTTATCATTGATCGCATCTTCATCGATTTTACCATATATTTCACTAGAATTTCAATCATACTCATTACAGACTCAAAAACAAAAAAAACTCTTATCATCACACTCGGGCTAACGTATGTACACTCCTTTCTCAAGTCCTTTCCAATAGTTTTTAACCAATTTGACGACTTGTGACACTATTACCATAGCCACAGCAAAACGAATGAAATCATGTGTCTCCGAACACAATTATCTACCCCTCTAAAGATACCTCTTTAGCCTTTGCAATCAAATAAAATATTCTTGTTCTCGCCTCTCTCTAAAGGTTGTACGACATCCCACTATTTTTTTCATTATGACTCTAGCTCTTTTAAATTCGATTCGAGTGGTGTCCCACCATCTATTAAAACTTTCCATACAACCACGTTACTCACAAAATATTAGAAACCCATAACCTTAGATACTCGTAAGTTGTAATTACTGTACAAAATTTGCTTAACCAACAATCTTATTATATGGTTGCATCCCATCACAATCCATCACGAACTCTTATTACCATTATGCTTAGTCGACCTTGACTATCACTACGAAATCAATCTTTTCATCAACATGACACCTCAAACTCAGGTTTACTCATCAAAATCAAAGGACCAACCCAAATCTTTTTTTATACGCACTTTGTTGCTAAAATACTTCAATTTCCTTCTTCCAAGTATACTCATTGGGACATTCCTTATCCATAAGCTTGTCATTCCGGTATCAATCAACTCCTTTATGGCTTCAGATAAAATCACCAGTCCTCATACTACCCTCCTTCTTCTTAACAAACAAGACATGAGCACTCCATGAGGAAGCACTAGGACGAATGAAACCTTTATCATGAAGCTCTTGGTTTTGAGGCTTAAGCTCTCTTAATTCTGCTGGAGCCACACGATATAGAAGGATGGAAATGGGGTGAGTTCCAGTTTCTAAGTCTATGCAGAAATCTATATCTCTATCCGGAGGCATACCAGACAAATCTGTAGGAAACACTTCCTTAAACTCAAACACCACAGGAACAGATTCAATAGAGGGAGACTAAACCTTAACATCCTAAACATGAGCCAAATAATCCAAACAAACCTTGCCCTACTAGTTTCCTAGCCCGAATGGAGGATATGATCTTAGCTAGCTCAGGCTTATACACCCTTTCCCACTCTAATCTTTCCCTACTGAGGATCTTTAGAGTTACTGACTTAGTATTACAATTAAGCCCGGTATAATAGGGGGACAACCAAGTCATGCCTAAGATTATATCAAGTTAGTCATATCCAGTATAACCAAGTCAACCCAAATATGAAAATCCATAAACACAACAGGACAACACGATATACATGGGTGACTATGACTGACTCTTCAACTGGGGTAGAAACATGGATGGGGCATCAAGTATATCACAAACCACATCAAATCCTAAGGCAATTGAACTGACATATACAAATAATTAGAACCAGAATCAAACAAAACAATAGCCATCCAGGCACAGACAAGAGTAACTCTTGTGACCATTGATCACACCCTCAAACTTGATCTTACCTGGAGAAACATAAAACTGAGCCTCGTCCTCTTGACAGGTAACCTCTTTGCCTGGCTGCACTACTCCTCTACCTGCATTACCATTTCCCTGGCCTTCACGACCTCGTTGATTTCCTCCTCGTATGCCCAGGTTCTCCACAATTTTAACACACCTTATAACTTATATTTGATTGCTGAACACTGAATTAGATCGCGGGGGTTAGTTTGTGTACGATTCGGGGTCCATAATTGTGACTAGGGGAAAATATGAGAGACATGGCTAAGATTCTGTCTCGCCCTTTCCTGCTCTGGCGGGAGAAATCCCGCACTGGCAATCTCGTCGTGGCGGGGAAAATCCCGCCCCAGCGGCCCTGACGAAAACAGAACGCCTGCCAACAATTTCTGGGGTTCCTCTCTTTTCTATATTTCCCCTAGATTTCCCAGCTATAACCAGGCATTTAAGAAAATCCCTTTAGCTAAGACAATCATTTTCTACCCCCCGGTCAACCCAACGAAGTACACATTTTAGAATCCTTTTATATCGCTTCAACATTACCACACACATATCCTAGGATATACGTAGACTCTCACACGGTTATCAGTTGGTCGCAATACACGTCCATGTATCTCATTTACGAACCACATCTAATTTATCTAGACCCTTGCACCTAATCTCGTGTTGACTTTCTTTTCACAATAAGTTTCACGATACTCAAGCAGTTACAACTTGTAGATAAGTCCAAATTCTTTAATTAATTTGTTCTATAGATGAACGTTACTGATCATCTATGCCTTATACGACCCGTAAGGCCAATTACCAATTGGAACCTTCCAAGTTCCAATTAACTTGTTTGTGTCTCTTCAGCCGGGACTACGACGTCTAGTTCACTTCGTTGAGATACCAATTGGAATCGGGAGATACCAATTAGACTCAACTCATACCACAAGTGACAACAGTAGCTAGCGAGCCCTACAAAACTGCTAATTTCAATCATAGAACTTGGTCGAACCCAATTCTTAACCCTCTTAATCCTTAACTAATGGTAACCAAACCTTAAACCAATCTTAGAGAAAACTGATACACCTTGCAATTGGTCAAAAAGTTCATATATTCGAGGCAATGGATACTGGTTCTGAATGGTGACCCTATGTAACGACTTGGAAAAAAATGATAGGTTAAGCAAGAGCCTATGACTTTGTGTTGACTTTATAATGAGGTTCTATGAGGGGTTTATATGTAATTTCGTTTTAATTGTGTAACTCCGACAATTTAAAATGAATAAGAAGAAGCTTGAAATTGGAAGTAGTCATTTTTGGAAAAAAATTCAGAATCTGGAAATTCGGCCAAGTGTGGAAATCAGTGAGTTTTTGGCCAACTTTGAGCAGTCATAACTCCTAGCTCAGGATGATCCAGGAGTAGTTCCAGTTATGTTTGGAAAGCCCTTGGAACGATCTTTCCAACGCCACCAAGTTTGCCCATTTCCGACCTTGGAGTAAAAAAAGTTATGCCCGAAATATGAAGCACTGTCAGGCTGCAAAGGGCGAACTATGACGGGAAAGGGCACAATTTTTAAGTCAAGAATTTATGGGTCCTTAGTCATTTTCCAAAATTGACCCTATGCTATTATTTTCCTTTCCTAGCAACTATAAGACCTTTTTATGACCCAATTCCTTTCATTTAATAAGAATTTCCAAAATCATTCCCTCTCTCAAATATTTCTCTCAAGTTCAAGGAAGAAGAAGGGTGAAGAACTAGGGTTTCAAATTGGAGGCTTCTTTCATCAATTTTCGTGGG